>NC_091353.1:3319878-3337378 GCF_038502225.1 Cherax quadricarinatus | reverse complement strand
GTACTGGTGATGGCACCAGCCTCTCAACTACTGTACTGGTAATGGCACCAGCCTCTCAACTACTGTACTGGTGATGGCACCAGCCTCTTAACTACTGTACTGGTGATAGCACCAGCCTCTCAACTACTGCACTGGTGATGGCACCAGCCTCTCATCTACTGTACTGGTGATGGCACCAGCCTCTCAACTACTGCACTGATGATAAAAACAACCTCTCAACTACTGCACTGGTGATACACCAGCCTCTCAACTACTGCACTGGTGATAAGAACATAAGAAGAACATAAGAACGAAGGAACACTGCAGAAGGCCTACTGGCCCATGCGAGGCAGGTCCAAGTCCCTACCGGCTTAAGCCAATGCACCCAACCTAGTCAGGTCAGGTCACATTGACTTAAGGGAGGAACACGGCAACCGACCTGTTAGCACAAGCTATCAGGTCCAACTCACACCCACCCACATCTACTCATGTATTTATCCAACCTATTTTTAAAGCTACACAACGTTCTGGCCTCTATAACTGTACTTGGGAGTTTGTTCCACTCATCCACAACTCTATTACCAAACCAGTACTTTCCTATATCCCTCCTGAATCTGAATTTTTCCAACTTAAAACCATTGCTGCGAGTCCTGTCTAGGCTAGATATTTTCAGCACACTATTTACATCCCCTTTATTTATTCCTGTCTTCCACTTATAAACCTCAATCATATCCCCCCTAATTCTACGTCTTTCTAGAGAGTGCAGTTTCAGGGCCCTTAGTCTATCCTCATAGGGAAGGTTTCTGATACATGGGATCATCTTTGTCATCCTCCTTTGTACATTTTCCAGAGAATTTATATCCATTCTGTAATACGGTGACCAAAACTGTGCAGCATAATCTAAATGAGGCCTAACCAAGGATGTATAGAGTTGAAGAACAACCTGAGGACTCCTATTATTTATGCTTCTTGATATGAAGCCAAGGATTCTATTAGCTTTATTGCGAACACTTATGCACTGTTGTCTTGGTTTCAGATTACTGCTAACCAGAACTCCTAAATCTTTTTCGCAATCCGTAATATTAAGATCTACATTATTTAGTTTATATGTGGCATGGTTATTGTCCTGTCCAACATTTAGAACTTTGCATTTGTCTATATTAAACTGCATCTGCCACTTCTCCGACCACTGCATCAGTCTATTCAAATCTTCCTGGAGTGCTCGAATGTCCTCGTCAGAATGAATTCGACGGCCTATTTTGGTGTCATCGGCAAACTTGCCGATGTCGCTCTTTATGCCCTCATCTATGTCGTTTATGTAGATTGTGAACAGCAGGGGGCCCAACACTGACCCCTGTGGAACACCGCTCGTGACGCTTCCCCACTCTGATTTCTCCCCATTTATGCAAACTCTCTGCTGCCTATTTGTCAACCATGCCTCTATCCAGGAAAAAATTTCTCCTCCTATTCCATGTGCTTTAATTTTCCTCAATAGTCTCTGATGTGGGACCCTGTCAAAAGCCTTACTGAAGTCCATATACACAATATCATATTCATTACCATGATCTACCTCCTCAAATACCTTAGTGAAAAAAGTTAATAAATTCGTAAGGCAGGAACGCCCCTTTGTAAAACCATGCTGAGATTCGTTGATTAATTTATGCTTTTCAAGGTGGCTACGAACTGCCTCGGCAATTATTGATTCCATAAATTTTCCCACTATGGAGGTTAGGCTTATTGGTCTATAGTTCGAAGCTAAGGACCTGTCACCTGTTTTGAAAATAGGTATCACATTTGCCATTTTCCACTTATCTGGCACCATGCCAGTTTGTAGTGATATGTTGAAAAGATTAGCCAAAGGTGTGCTAAGCTCCTCTTTACATTCCTTTAGAACCCTTGCATACAGTTCATCAGGGCCTGGGGATTTGTTAGGTTTTAATTTATCTATTTGCCTAAGGACCATGTCACTTGTGACCCTAATAGTGCACAGTTTATTATCGTCCTGTTCTACATAATTTATCATTACTGGAATATCGCTGGTATCCTCCTGTGTAAAAACTGAGAGGAAGTATGTGTTAAAAATTCTACACATTTCCTTATCACTGTCAGTGAGCTGACCCGAGGAACTTTTGAGTGGGCCTATCTTGTCCCTGATCTTACTTCTGTATACCTGAAAGAATCCTTTTGGGTTAGTCTTCGATTCTCTTGCAACTTTAACCTCATAATCTCTATTTGCTTTTCTAATTCCCTTTTTTATTTCTCTCTTTAACTGAATATATCGATTTCTTAATTGCCCCTCTCCTCTTTTGATTTGCCTATATATGCCTCTCTTTTGACCAATCAGATATTTTAATCTATTATTCATCCATTTAGGATCATTTTTGTTTGATCTGATTTCCCTATTTGGAACATAATTTGACTGAGCAGCTAGAACTATGCCCTGGAAAGCATCATATCGGCAACCATCACCACCTACCTGACCCCTAGTCAGGTCATTCCAGTTCAGCCCCAGCCTCTCAACTACTGTACTGGTGATGGCACCAACCTCCTAACTACTGCACTGGTGATGGCAACAACCTCTCAAGTACTGCACTGGTGATGCACCAGCCTCTCAACTACTGTACTGGTGATGGCACCAACCTCCTAACTACTGCACTGGTGATGGCACCAGCCTCTCAAGTACTGCACTGGTGATGCACCAGCCTCTCAAGTACTGCACTGGTGATGGCACCAGCCTCTCAAGTACTGCACTGGTGATGCATCAGCCTCTCAAGTACTGCACTGGTAATGGCACCAGCCTCTCAACTACTGCACTGGTGATGGCACCAACCTCTCAACTACTGCACTGGTGATGGCACCAGCCTCTCAAGTACTGCACTGGTGATGGCACCAGCCTCTCAACTACAGCACTGGTGATGGCACCAACCTCTCAACTACTGCACTGGTGATGACAGCAACCTCTCAAGTACCACACTGGTGATGGCACCAACCTCTCAACTATTGCACTGGTGATGGTACCAACCTCTCAAGTACTGCACTGGTGATGGCACCAGCCTCTCAACTACTGCACAGGTGATGGCACCAACCTCTCAACTACTGCACTGGTGATACAATCATCTCTCCCTCCCTCACTCTCCTCGCCTTCAGAATGCACACACTTCATCATATAACTTGATGCGCTGCTCTACACAGGTCAGACGTCCCGCTGGGGTAATCCTGTTATAGGTAATGACAGCCTCTGCTGAACCTCCAGTACGGGGCCATTCAGGGGGATTTAATCCTTTTAACGAGGGGACTGATTCCTCTCTGCTTCCCCTTAACCCCCCACCACGAGGGGACTGATTCATCTCTGTTTCCCCTTAACCCCCACCACGAGGGGACCGATTCCTCTCTGTTTCCCCTTAACCCCCCACCACGAGGGGACTGATTCATCTCTGTTTCCCCTTAACCCCCACCACGAGAGAACTGATTCCTCTCTGGTCTTCTCAACGCCCCACTAAGAGGGGACTGATTCCTCTCTGTTTCTCCTTAACCCCCCCCCCACCAGGGGACTGATTCATCTCTGTTCCCCTTAACCCCCACCACGAGGGGACCGATTCCTCTCTGTTTCTCCTTAACCCCCCACCACGAGGGGACTGATTCATCTATGTTTCCCCTTAACCCCCACAACGAGGGGACCGATTCCTCTCTGTTTCTCCTTAACCCCCCACCACGAGGGGACTGATTCATCTATGTTTCCCCTTGACCCCCACCACGAGGGGACTGATTCCTCTCTGTTTCTCCTTAACCCCCCACCACGAGGGGACTGATTCATCTCTGTTCCCCTTAACCCCCACGACGAGAGAACTGATTCCTCTCTGGTCTTCTCAACGCCCCACTAAGAGGGGACTGATTCCTCTCTGTTTCTAATTAACCCCCACCACGAGAGGACTGATTCCTCTCTGGTGTTTTCAACCCCCACCACTAGGGGACGGATTCCTCTCTGGTTCTCCTTATCCCCCCACCACGAGGGGACTGATTCCTCTCTGGTTCTCCTTAACCACCCACCACGAGGGGACGGATTCCTCTCTGCTCCTCACACATGTTGCCAGCTAGAATCCTCACACATAACTTAGCCACCACCCTCCACAGGACGGATATGAGGTACACAATAAACTAACCACTACCCTCCACAGGACGGATATGAGGTACACAATAAACTAACCACTACCCTGCACAGGACGGATATGAGGTACACAATAAACTAGCCACTACCCTCCACAGGACGGATATGAGGTACACAATAAACTAACCACTACCCTCCACAGGATGGATATGAGGTACACAATAAACTAACC
This sequence comes from Cherax quadricarinatus, assembly GCF_038502225.1. Taxonomy (NCBI): domain Eukaryota; kingdom Metazoa; phylum Arthropoda; class Malacostraca; order Decapoda; family Parastacidae; genus Cherax; species Cherax quadricarinatus. The sequence goes on along the minus strand of NC_091353.1, from coordinate 3,333,062 downwards.
ACTACCATCCACAGGATGGATATGAGGTACACAATAAACTAACCACTACCATCCACAGGATGGATATGAGGTACACAATAAACTAGCCACTACCCTCCACAGGATGGATATGAGGTACACAATAAACTAACCACTACCCTCCACAGGATGGATATGAGGTACACAATAAACTAGCCACTACCATCCACAGGATGGATATGAGATACACAATAAACTAACCACTACCCTCCACAGGATGGATATGAGGTACACAATAAACTAACCACTACCCTCCACAGGATGGATATGAGGTACACAATAAACTAACCACTACCCTCCACAGGATGGATATGAGGTACACAATAAACTAGCCACTACCCTCCACAGGATGGATATGAGGTACACAATAAACTAGCCACTACCCTCCACAGGATGGATATGAGGTGCACGATAAACTAGCCACTACCCTCCACAGGATGGATATGAGGTACACAATAAACTAGCCACTACCCTCCACAGGATGGATATGAGGTACACAATAAACTAACCACTACTCTCCACAGGATGGATATGAGGTGCACAATAAACTAGCCACTACCCTCCACAGGATGGATATGAGGTACACAATAAACTAGCCACTACCCTCCACAGGATGGATATGAGGTACACAATAAACTAACCACTACCCTCCACAGGATGGATATGAGGTACACAATAAACTAGCCACTACCATCCACAGGATGGATATGAGGTACACAATAAACTAGCCACTACCATCCACAGGATGGATATGAGGTACACAATAAACTAACCACTACCCTCCACAGGATGGATATGAGGTACACAATAAACTAGCCACTACCATCCACAGGATGGATATGAGGTACACAATAAACTAGCCACTACCATCCACAGGATGGATATGAGGTGCAGAATAAACTAGCCACTACCATCCACAGGATGGATATGAGGTACACAATAAACTAACCACTACCCTCCACAGGATGGATATGAGGTGCACAATAAACTAACCACTACCCTCCACAGGATGGATATGAGGTACACAATAAACTAACCACTACCATCCACAGGATGGATATGAGGTGCACAATAAACTATCCACTACCCTCCACAGGATGGATATGAGGTACACAATAAACTAGCCACTACCCTCCACAGGATGGATATGAGGTACACAATAAACTAACCACTACCCTCCACAGGATGGCTATGAGGTACACAATCAACTAGCCACTACCATCCACAGGATGGATATGAGGTACACAATAAACTAACCACTACCCTCCACAGGATGGATATGAGGTACACAATAAACTAGCCACTACCATCCACAGGATGGATATGAGATACACAATAAACTAACCACTACCCTCCACAGGATGGATATGAGGTACACAATAAACTAACCACTACCCTCCACAGGATGGATATGAGGTACACAATAAACTAACCACTACCCTCCACAGGATGGATATAAGGTACACAATAAACTAGCCACTACCATCCACAGGATGGATATGAGGTACACAATAAACTAGCCACTACCATCCACAGGATGGATATGAGGTACACAATAAACTAACCACTACCCTCCACAGGATGGATATGAGGTACACAATAAACTAGCCACTACCATCCACAGGATGGATATGAGGTACACAATAAACTAGCCACTACCATCCACAGGATGGATATGAGGTGCACAATAAACTAGCCACTACCATCCACAGGATGGATATGAGGTACACAATAAACTAACCACTACCCTCCACAGGATGGATATGAGGTACACAATAAACTAACCACTACCCTCCACAGGATGGATATGAGGTACACAATAAACTAACCACTACCATCCACAGGATGGATATGAGGTGCACAATAAACTAGCCACTACCCTCCACAGGATGGATATGAGGTACACAATAAACTAGCCACTACCCTCCACAGGATGGATATGAGGTACACAATAAACTAACCACTACCCTCCACAGGATGGATATCAGGTACACAATCAACTAGCCACTACCATCCACAGGATGGATATGAGGTACACAATAAACTAACCACTACCCTCCACAGGATGGATATGAGGTACACAATAAACTAGCCACTACCATCCACAGGATGGATATGAGGTACACAATAAACTAACCACTACCCTCCACAGGATGGATATGAGGTACACAATAAACTAACCACTACCCTCCACAGGATGGATATGAGGTACACAATAAACTAACCACTACCCTCCACAGGATGGATATGAGGTACACAATAAACTAGCCACTACCATCCACAGGATGGATATGAGGTACACAATAAACTAGCCACTACCCTCCACAGGATGGATATGAGGTGCACAATAAACTAGCCACTACCATCCACAGGATGGATATGAGGTACACAATAAACTAGCCACTACCCTCCACAGGATGGATATGAGGTACACAATAAACTAACCACTACCCTCCACAGGATGGATATGAGGTACACAATAAACTAACCACTACCATCCACAGGATGGATATGAGGTACACAATAAACTAACCACTACCATCCACAGGATGGATATGAGGTACACAATAAACTAACCACTACCCTCCACAGGATGGATATGAGGTACACAATAAACTAACCACTACCATCCACAGGATGGATATGAGGTGCACAATAAACTAACCACTACCATCCACAGGATGGATATGAGGTACACAATAAACTAACCACTACCATCCACAGGATGGATATGAGGTACACAATAAACTAGCCACTACCCTCCACAGGATGGATATGAGGTACACAATAAACTAACCACTACCCTCCACAGGATGGATATGAGGTACACAATAAACTAGCCACTACCCTCCACAGGATGGATATGAGGTACACAATAAACTAACCACTACCATCCACAGGATGGATATGAGGTACACAATAAACTAACCACTACCATCCACAGGATGGATATGAGGTACACAATAAACTAACCACTACCATCCACAGGATGGATATGAGGTACACAATAAACTAGCCACTACCATCCACAGGATGGATATGAGGTACACAATAAACTAGCCACTACCATCCACAGGATGGATATGAGGTACACAATAAACTAACCACTACCATCCACAGGATGGATATGAGGTACACAATAAACTAGCCACTACCATCCACAGGATGGATATGAGGTACACAATAAACTAGCCACTACCATCCACAGGATGGATATGAGGTACACAATAAACTAGCCACTACCATCCACAGGATGGATATGAGGTACACAATAAACTAGCCACTACCATCCACAGGATGGATATGAGGTACACAATAAACTAACCACTACCATCCACAGGATGGATATGAGGTACACAATAAACTAGCCACTACCATCCACAGGATGGATATGAGGTACACAATAAACTAGCCACTACCATCCACAGGATGGATATGAGGTACACAATAAACTAGCCACCTCGGTATCAAAATCTAATCTTTACGTGGTTCTGAGGTGTGGATTCCATAATTGTGCTACGTACTTCACGTTGACCCTGACAAGTGTAAAGCGCCTGGAATCACGTTGGGATTGATTAAGGTTACTCAAGGTCACCTCAAACTGACAAGGGTCACGTGACCGTTCTTGAACATATAGGATACTTTGGTGTGTTCGTTTGTAAGGATATTAAGTACTTTAACCCCTGCCCATGATGCCACCCACAACACTCAACCAATACTCAGGTACCCATCCGTAATGGGTGTAACAAGACGTGCCTTGTGTGTGTACTCACCTATTTGTGGTTGTGGCCCCGCCTCTTCACTGATTGCTACTGGGTCCTCTCTCTCTCTCTCCCTGCTCCATGAGCTTTATCAACCCTCGTCTTAAAACTATGTATGGTTCCCGCCTCCACTACGTCACTTTCTAGGCTGTTCCACTGCCTGACAACTCTATGACTGAAGAAATACTTCCTAACATCCCTTTGATTCATCTGAGTCTTCAACTTCCAATTGTGACCCCTTGCTTCTGTGTCCCATATCTGGAACATCCTGTCTTTGTCCACCTTGTCTATTCCGCGCAGTATTTTATATGTCATTATCATGTCTTCCCGGACCCTCCTGTCCTCCAGTGTCGTCAGGCTAATTTCCCTTAACCTTTCTTCGTAGGACATTCCCCTTAGCTCCGGGACTAGTCTTGTTGCAAACCTTTGCACTTTCTCTAATTTCTTGACGTGCTTGAACAGGTGTGGATTCCAAACTGGTGCTGCATACTCCAGTATGGGCCTGACGTAAATGGTGTACCGAGTCTTGAACGATTCCTTACTGAGATATCGGAACGCTATTCTTAGGTTTGCCAGACGCCCGTATGCTGCAGCAGATATCTGATCGATGTGCGCCTCAGGAGATGTGCTCGGTGTTATACTCACGCCAAGATCCTTTTCCTTGAGTGAGGTTTGCAGTCTTTGGCCACCTAGACAATACTGTGTCTGCGGTCTTCTTTGCCCTTCCCCGATCTTCATGACTGCATTTGGCAGGGTTAAATTCAAGGAGCCAGTTGCAGGACCAGGCTTGTAGCCTGTCCAGGTCTCTTTGTAGTCCTGCCTGATCCTCGGCCGATTTAATTCTCCTCATTAACTTCACATCATCTGCAAACAGGGACACTTCTAAGTTTATCCCTTCCGTTATGTCATTCACACATATCAAAAACAGCACAGGTCCTAGGACTGACCCCTGTGGAACCCCGCTTGTCACAGGTACCCACTCTGACACCTCGTCACGTACCATGACTCGTTGTTGCCTCCCTGTCAGGTATTCTCTGATCCATTGCAGTGCCTTTCCTGTTATGTGTGCCTGATCCTCTAGCTTTTGCAGTAACCTCTTGTGAGGAACTGTGTCAAAGGCCTTCTTGCAGTCCAAGAAAATGCAGTCTATCCACCCCTCTCTCTCTTGACTTACTTCTGTCACCTTGTCATAAAACTCCAGTAGGTTTGTGACACAGGATTTTCCTTCCCTGAAACCGTGCTGGTTGTCGATTATACACTTATTTTTTCCAGGTGCTCCACCACTCTCCTCCTGATGATCTTCTCCATGACTCTGCATACTATACACGTTAGTGACACAGGTCTGTAGTTTAAAGCCTCGTGTTTTCTCCTTTTTTAAAAACTGGGACTACATTTGCCATCTTCCATACCTCAGGGAGTTGCCCAGTTTCAGTGGATGTGTTGAAGATCTTTGTTAGTGGCACACACAATATCTCTGCTCCCTCTCTGAAGACCCAGAGAGAGATGTTGTTTGGTCCCACTGCCTTTGAGGTGTCAAGTTCACATAGCAGCTTCTTCACCTCCTCCTCGGTTACGTGTACTTCATCCAGCACTTGCTGGTGTACCTCCCTGTTCTGATTTCCTGGAGTCCTACCAGTTTCCACTGTAAATACTTCTTTAAATTTCATGTTGAGCTCCTGACATACCTCTTGGTCGCTTCTTGTGAACTCCCTATCACCCTTCCTCAGTCTGATTACCTGGTCCTTGTCTGTTGTTTTCCTCCTGATGTGGCTATACAACAGCTTCGGGTCAGTGGTCAGTCGTCACATGAGGTCACAGACCCTGAGCTGCTTTGGGGATTAGCGTGGACGGTTACAAAGCATGGCTTGCTTCTGCAGTGTTTTAAAAATTGAGGTTGGAGAGTTGAAGGAGGAGGTCTTGCTTCTCCAGGAGGAGATTAGGAGGCTGAAGGTCCACCTCAATGGGTCTGGGAGAGAGTGTGAGGTGGCTGGAGTTGTGGGGAATGAGGCTTCTAGCAGTGAGGTGCAGTCTGTCTCTCGCTGTGAGGAGGCTGTAGTTGGAGAGGTAGCAACGGCTACCAGCAGTGAGGTGCAGCCCAGCACCTGCTACAAGTGGCGAGTGGTTCACAGTAATGGAAGGCGCATCAGAGTAAGGAAAGTTAAGAGTGAAGATCTGAAGGTAGGAAATCGCTTCTCTGTTCTTCAGGATGAATGTACTTCAGTGGCCAGTGAAGGTAAGGGTACTACTGCCCCTGCTAATGGAGGTAAGCGCATTCTTGTGGTTGGTGACTCTCAGGTAAGATATATTGACCGTGCTTTTTGTAATAGGAATAAGAAGATGAGAGATAGAGTGTGCTTCCCTGGAGCTGGTGTTGGGGACATTGTCAACAGGCTGGATAATATCATGTCAGATAATGGGAACAAGCCCATTATCTGTCTCAGTGCTGGTGGAAATGATATTGGGAAGGGTAGGAGAGAAGAGCTGCTAGATAAGTACAGGTCAGCTATAGATTTCATTAAGTCTAAGGGAGGGATCCCAATCATATGTAGCATCTTGCCTAGAAGGGGAGTAGGAAATGAATGGTTGTCTAGGGCAATTGGTGTAAATTGCTGGCTAGACAGATACTGTAAGGAACTTGCAATCCCATTCATTGACAACTGGAACAGCTTTTATGGCAAACATGATATGTATGCAAGGGATGGGGTACATCTCTCTGGGGCTGGGGTGGTAGCACTTGCAGACTCGATTGAGAAGGCCATTGGTGAAATGCCTATGATTTTAAACTGATGGAAGATAGAGGTATGGGTGTGTGTGGGAAACAAGCAGGTTGCAACACTAGGGTTGGAAACAGTAAATGTATAAAAGGCATTCAGCATGAAGTTATAAATAAAAACAATAGATCAGGTCAGCAAACAAAGGGGGACAGCAGAGGGCAGCAAGGGACTAGCTCCCTTAAGGTTTACTATACTAATAGCAGGAGTGTAAGAAATAAGATAGATGAGCTAAGATTAATTGCAAGTGCAGGAAACATAGATATTATTGCTATAACAGAGACCTGGCTCAATCTGAAAGATGGAGAGATGCCCTCTGAATGTCACATACAAGGCTATAAATTATTCCACGCTGACAGGGTCAACAGGAAAGGTGGTGGAGTAGCGATGTATGTCAGAGACAATTTAAATTGTTGTGTTAGACAAGATATTAAATTAGAAGCGTCAGCCACTGAATCTGTTTGGTTACAGCTTCTCGAGGGCCGAGAAAAACTAATTTTGGGTGTGATTTACAGGGCCCCAAATCTTGATAGGGAGTGCAGTAAACTTCTATGGGACGAAATTCGTAAGGCATCTACATACGAAAATGTTGTGCTAATGGGAGATTTCAACTATAGACAGATTGACTGGAGCAATTTGACAGGAAATTTAGAGTCAGGTGACTTTCTTGATACGATCCAGGATTGTTTTTTAAAACAGTTTGTGACAGAGCCAACTAGGGGAAATAACCTCCTTGACTTGGTTCTTGCCAGTAGGGAAACACTAATTAATAATCTTGAGGTTAATGATGAGCTTGGGGAAAGTGATCACAAATCACTCAGCTTTAATATATCATGGAATTCCCCTAATAATGGCAATCAAGTCTCTGTCCCTGACTTCCGCTTGGCTGATTTCATAGGACTGAAAAATTACTTAGGTGGGCTGAACTGGAATGACCTGACTAAGGGTCAGGTAGGTGGTGATGGTTGCCGATATGACGCTTTCCAGGGCATAGTTCTAGCTGCTCAGTCAAATTATGTTCCAAATAGGGAAATCAGATCAAACAAAAATGATCCTAAATGGATGAACAATAGATTAAAATATCTAATTGGTCAAAAGAGAGGCATATATAGGCAAATCAAAAGAGGGGAGGGGCAGTTAAGAAATCGATATATTCAGTTAAAGAGAGAAATAAAAAAAGGAATTAGAAAAGCAAAAAGAGATTATGAGGTTAAAGTTGCAAGAGATTCGAAGACTAACCCAAAAGGATTCTTTCAGGTATACAGAAGTAAGATCAGGGACAAGATAGGCCCACTCAAAAGTTCCTCGGGTCAGCTCACTGACAGTGATAAGGAAATGTGTAGAAGTTTTAACACATACTTCATCTCAGTTTTTACACAGGAGGATACCAGCGATATTCCAGAAATGATAAATTATGTGGAACAGGACGGTAATAAACTGTGCACGATTAGAGTCACAAGTGACATGGTCCTTAGGCAAATAGATAAATTAAAACCTAACAAATCCCCAGGCCCTGATGAACTGTATGCAAGGGTTCTAAAGGAATGTAAAGAGGAACTTAGCAAACCTTTGGCTAATCTTTTCAACATATCACTACAAACTGGCATGGTGCCAGATAAGTGGAAAAGGGCAAATGTGATACCTATTTTCAGAGCAGGTGACAGGTCCTTAGCTTCGAACTATAGACCAATAAGCCTAACCTCCATAGTGGGAAAATTTATGGAATCAATAATTGCCGAGGCAGTTCGTAGCCACCTTGAAAAGCATAAATTAATCAACGAATCTCAGCATGGTTTTACAAAGGGGCGTTCCTGCCTTACGAATTTATTAACTTTTTTCACTAAGGTATTTAAGGAGGTTGATCATGGTAATGAATATGATATTGTGTATATGGACTTCAGTAAGGCTTTTGACAAGGTCCCACATCAGAGACTATTGAGGAAAATTAAGGCACATGGAATAGGAGGAGAAATTTTTTCCTGGATAGAGGCATGGTTGACAAATAGGCAGCAGAGAGTTTGCATAAATGGGGAGAAATCACAGTGGGGAAGCGTCACGAGCGGTGTTCCACAGGGGTCAGTGTTGGGCCCCCTGCTGTTCACAATATACATAAACGACATAGATGAGGGCATAAAGAGCGACATCAGCAAGTTTGCAGATGACACCAAAATAGGCCGTCGAATTCATTCTGACGAGGACATTAGAGCACTCCAGGAAGATTTGAATAGACTGATGCAGTGGTCGGAGAGGTGGCAGATGCAGTTTAATATAGACAAATGCAAAGTTCTAAATGTTGGACAGGACAATAACCATGCCACATATAAACTAAATAATGTAGATCTTAATATAACGGATTGCGAAAAAGATTTATGAGTTCTGGTTAGCAGTAATCTGAAACCAAGACAACAGTGCATAAGTGTTCGCAATAAAGCTAATAGAATCCTTGGCTTCATATCAAGAAGCATAAATAATAGGAGTCCTCAGGTTGTTCTTCAACTCTATACATCCTTGGTTAGGCCTCATTTAGATTATGCTGCACAGTTTTGGTCACCGTATTACAGAATGGATATAAATGCTCTGGAAAATGTACAAAGGAGGATGACAAAGTTGATCCCATGTATCAGAAACCTTCCCTATGAGGATAGACTAAGGGCCCTGAATCTGCACTCTCTAGAAAGACGTAGAATTAGGGGGGATATGATTGAGGTGTATAAATGGAAGACAGGAATAAATAAAGGGGATGTAAATAGTGTGCTGAAAATATCTAGCCTAGACAGGACTCGCAGCAATGGTTTTAAGTTGGAAAAATTCAGATTCAGGAAGGATATAGGAAAGTACTGGTTTGGTAATAGAGTTGTGGATGAGTGGAACAAACTCCCAAGTACAGTTATAGAGGCCAGAACGCTGTGTAGCTTTAAAAATAGGTTGGATAAATACATGAGTGGATGTGGGTGGGTGTGAGTTGGACCTGATAGCTTGTGCTACCAGGTCGGTTGCCGTGTTCCTCCCTTAAGTCAAGGTGACCTGACCTGACTAGTTTGGGTGCATTGGCTTAAGCTGGTAGGAGACTTGGACCTGCCTCGCATGGGCCAGTAGGCCTGCTGCAGTGTTCCTTCGTTCTTATGTTCTTATGTTTTCCTGGATCCTGTGTCTTGTGTACCTTTTCCATTCTCTAGTACACCTAGTTTTTGCCTCCCTACACCTTTGGGTGAACCAAGGAGTCGTTCTGGTCTTCCCACTATTTCTGTTGCCCTTGGGAACAAACCTCTCCTCTGCCTCCTTGCATATTGTTGCCACATAGTCCATCATTTCTTGTACTGGTTTTCCTGTCAATTCTCTCTCCCACTGAATGTCTTGCAGGAAGTTCCTCATGCCTGTGTAGTCCCCCCTTTTGTAGTTTGGTTTTTCCCATCATATTCCTGCTACTCTCTCCACTTGTAGCTCAACTATGTAGTCAAAACACAGAACCACATGATCACTAGCTCCTAGGGACCTTTCATACATGATATTCTCGATGTCCGAACTACTCAATGTGAATACAAGGTCTAGTCTTACTGGATCGTCCTCGCCTCTCTCTTTGGTAGTGTCTCTAACATGGTGATGCATGTGTACTCACCTAATTGTGGTTGCAGGGGTCGAGACTCAGCTCCTGTACTCGCCTAATTGTACTCACCTAATTGTGGTTGAAGGGGTCGAGACTCAGCTCCTGGCCCCGCCTCTTCACTGATCGCTACTAGGTCCTCTCCCTCTCTGCTCCCTGAGCTTTGTCATACCTCTTCTTAAAGCTATGTATGGTTCCTGCCTCTATCATGTGGGAGTTCGACACGTGGATTAGGTAAGAAATACTCACGTAGGCTGGTATTACGTATAATTACAGATAAGGTGGATAACGCCCTTACAGCCGTGACCTGCCTCCTTGCTCACTCTCGTATAACTGCCTGACTGGCCGCCCGTACCCATATGTGAGAGGGTCTTTGAATAATGCCAGGTCAGCGCAATGAGTTCAGATAGTGACTCAGGCAGAGACGGTTGGTCGTGAGTCAACTGGCACAGTGGTTACTGGTAACTGGTTACTACTACTGAGACCTCCACTACTCACTTGCTAGGCTATTCCACTTCCTGACGACTCTATGACTGAAGAAATACTTCCTAACGTCCCTGTGACTCGTCTGAGTCTCCAGCTTCCAATTGTGACCCCTTGTTTCTGTGTCCCCTCTCTGGAACATCCTGTCTCTGTCCACCTTGTCTATTCCCCGCAGTATCTTGTATGTCGTTATCATGTCTCCCCTGATCCTTCTGTCCTCCAGAGTCGTCAGTCCGATTTCCCTCAACCTTTCCTCGTACGACATTCCCCTGTGTGTGTGTGTGTGTGTGTGTGTGTGTGTGTGTGTGTGTGTGTGTGTGTGTGTGTGTGTGTGTGTGTGTGTGTGTGTGTGTGTGTGTGTACTCACCTATTTGTGGTTGCAGGGGTCGATTCATAGCTCCTGGCCCCTGTGTGTGTGTGTGTGTGTGTGTGTGTGTGTGTGTGTGTTAACCTATTTGTGGTTGCAGGTGTCGATTCACAACTTGCTACACTCCAGATTCACTCCCTCCTAGCCGTTTTCAACAAGCCCGAACCCTCTATATCAATGAACCGAGAAAGATATCCCCGTATCCTACAAGCCCAGCATCCTCTACCACAATGATCCCAGAAAGCTATCCTAGTATACCATAAACCAGGTCCCCTCTACCACAATAATCAGAGAAAGGTATCCTCACATAAGATAAGATTTTCTTCGGATTTTTAACCCCGGAGGGTTAGCCACCCAGGATAACCCAAGAAAGTCAGTGCGTCATCGAGGACTGTCTGACTTATTTCCATTGTGGTCCTCGATCTTGTCCCCCAGGATGCGACCCACACCAGTCGACTAACACCCAGGTACCTGTTTGCTGCTAGGTGAACAGGACAACAGGTGTAAGGAAACGTGTCGAAATGTTTCCACCCGCCGGGAATCGAACCCGGGCCCTCCGTGTATGAAGCGAGAGCTTTAGCCACCAGGCCACCGGGGCACATCACATAAGCCCAACCCCGTATTTCATAAGCCCAGCCCCATCTACCTCAGTGAACGCAAAAGGTATAATAGAGAGGGCAGCATAAATATCTAATGCAGATTAATAACAATCAATGATGGTTTCAAGTCCATCTAAAGAGTCGTTTACAAGGCAGTGTGAGCGAGATAATATCATCAGTACAGTTGGCAAATTCTACTCACAACCTACACAATCCAAACTCAATTTTAACTTTTCTTTAAGATACACCAGCATTTCAAGTTTAAAGCCGATCACAAGAGGCATTCTCTAGTTATTGCATGGAAATTAAAATGAAATCAATTTACAACAACCCAAGATCAATATGAAGCATTCTTGGAGGAAAATACACGCATTAAAATTTGAAGCCTAGCCAAAGATTCATTCTGCAGTTATCGTACAGTATCCAAGACTTCCAGCTTTATTAATTGCGGAAGTTAATTAACAGTGGTGCGTCCATTATGCCCAACTTTGTACTGGAAGGTCGCTGCTGGTCGCCAGAACCGACTTACACTGTAGACAGTAACTAGCACTATTATGTTACACTGCCTGGTAGATCTTGTCAGCCTTGCTGACAGTCTTGCTGACAGTAACTGTTATACTGCCTGGTAGAGCTTGACAATCTTGCTGACTAGCTGTTATACTGCCTGGTAGTTCTTGACAGTCTTGCTGACAACAACTGTTACACTGCCTGACAGCTCTTGACAGTCTTGCTGACAGTAATTGATATATTGCCTGGTAGATCTTGTCAGTCTTGCTGACAGTCTTGCTGACAGTCTTGCTGACAGTAACTGTTATACTGCCTGGTAGATCTTGTCAGCCTTGCTGACAGTAACTGTTATACTGCCTGGTAGATCTTGTCAGCCTTGCTGACAGTAACTGTTATACTGCCTGGTAGATCTTAACAGTCTTGCTGACAGTAACTGTTATACTGCCTGGTAGATCTTGTCAGCCTTGCTGACAGTCTTGCTGACAGTAACTGTTATACTGCCTGGTAGCCCTTGTCAGTCTTGCTGACAGTCTTGCTGACAGTAACTGTTATACTGCCTGGTAGATCTTGTCAGCCTTGCTGACAGTAACTGTTATACTGCCTGGTAGATCTTGTCAGCCTTGCTGACAGTCTTGCTGACAGTAGCCGTTATACTGCCTGGTAGATTTTGAAAATCTTGCTGACAGTAACTGTTACACTGCCTAGTAGTTCTTGACAGTCTTGCTGACAGTAACTGTTATACTGCCTGGTAGTCCCTGGCAGTCTTGCTGACAGTAACTGTTATACTGCATGGTAGCCCTTGTCAGTCTTGCTGACAGTCTTGCTGACAGTAACTGTTATACTGCCTGGTAGAGCTTGTCAGTCTTGCTGACAGTAACTGTTATACTGCCTGGTAGCCCTTGTCAGTCTTGCTGACAGTCTTGCTGACAGTAACTGTTATACTGCCTGGTAGAGCTTGTCAGTCTTGTTGACAGTAACTGTTATACTGCCTGGTAGAGCTTGTCAGTCTTACTGACAGTCTTGCTGACAGTAACTGTTATTCTGCCTGGTAGAGCTTGTCAGTCTTTCTGACAGTCT
>NC_091353.1:3237378-3314878 GCF_038502225.1 Cherax quadricarinatus | reverse complement strand
AGTAGATTCGTTGAAGACTCTGTATACCATTTACGTCAGGCCCATACTGGAGTATGCGCACCAGGTTGGAATCCACACCTAGTCCAAGCACGTCAAGATTAGAAAGTGCAAAGGTTTGCAACAAGACTAGTCCCAGAGCTGACGGGATTGTCCTACGAAGAAGGTTGAGAAATCGGCCTGACGACACTGGAGGCCAGGAGGGTCAGGAGACATGATAACGACATATAAAATACTGCCGGAATAGACGAGTGGACAAAGACGGATGTTCAGAGATGGGACACAGACACAGAGGTCAAATTGGAGTTGAAGACTCAGATGAATCAAAGGGATGTTGGAAGTATTTCTTCAGTCATAGAGTAGTCAAGCCGTGAGATAGCCTGAAGTGATAGTGGAGGCAGGAACCATACATAGCTTTAAGACGGAGTGTAATCAAAGCTCATGGAGCAGGGAGAGAGGACCTAGTAGCAATTAGTGAAGAGGCGGGACCAGGGCTATGAATCGACCCCTGCACCACAAATAGGTAGTACAAATGGTAGTACACACACACACACACACACACACACACACACTCACACACACACACACACACATACACACACACACACACACACACACACACAGACACACACACACACACACACACACTCACACACACACACACACACACACACACACACACACACACACACACTCACACACACACACACACACATACACACACACACACACAGGAGGTTTGATAAAACTCATGGAGCAGGGAGAGAGAGGCCTAGTAGCAACCGGTGAAGAGGCGGGGCCAGGAGCTAGGACTCGACCCTGCAACCACAAATAGGTGAGTACAAATAGGTGAGTACACAGCAGGAGAGTACACACTACAGAATGCTAAAGGCATTCTTCATAGAATCTTCTAGCATTCTATGGAGAGGAGCATGGACACAGGGTCATCCCACACACCAAAAACAACAGACAGTCCCACTTCACAAGGTGGCAGTAAAGTAATTGCAAGAATTACAGACTTGTAGCATTAACGTCCCACATCACAAAAATATTTGAAAGGGTTCTAAGAAACATGATCGCCCTCCACTTAGATACCCATCAGTTACACAACCCAGGGCACCATGAGTATAGATCACATCACTCCTGCCTGTCCCAACTACTGAACCACTATGACATGGTCTTGAGCGCGCTGGAACACAAACAGAATGACTTAACGAAAGCCTTCGACAAATGCGATCATGGTGTAATAGCACACAAAATGCCTGATAAAGGAATAATGGGAAAAGTTGGTAGATGGATCTATAGCTTCTCAACAAATAGAACACAAAGAGTATTAGTAAAAAGAGTAAAGTCAGAGGCGGTTACAGTGAAAAATTGTCTTCCACAGGGCACAGTGCTCGCTCCCACCCTGTTCCTCATCTTCCACAAGGCACAGTGCTCGCTCCCACCCTGTTCCTCATCTTCCACAGGGCACAGTGCTCGCTCCCACCCTGTTCCTCATCTTCCACAAGGCACAGTGCTCGCTCCCACCCTGTTCCTCATCTTTCACAAGGCACAGTGCTCGCTCCCACCCTGTTCCTCATCTTCCACAGGGCACAGTGCTCGCTCCCACCCTGTTCCTCATCTTTCACAAGGCACAGTGCTCGCTCCCACCCTGTTCCTCATCTTCCACAGGGCACAGTACTCGCTCCCACCCTGTTCCTCATCTTCCACAAGGCACAGTGCTCGCTCCCACCCTGTTCCTCATCTTCCACAAGGCACAGTGCTCGCTCCCACCCTGTTCCTCATCTTCCACAAGGCACAGTGCTCGCTCCCACCCTGTTCCTCATCTTCATATCTAACACAGACAGAGATGTAAGCCACAGCACCGTGTCTTCCTTTGCCAATGACACCCGAATTTGCATGACAGTGTCATTCATCGAAGACACTGCGTCTCCAGGCGGACATCAACCAAATCTTTAAATGGGCCGCATAAAAAAAATCTGAAATTCAGTGAAGAGAAATTTCAATTACTCCGATAAGAAAAACTCGAGGAAACCAAAACTGAATCAGGGTATAAAACAAATGTCAGAGGATCTCACTTTCAAAGATCACAACAATGTATCTACTACAGTTGCTAGGAAGATGATAGGATGGATAATGAGAACCTTCAAAACTAGGGATGCCCACCCCATGATGTTTCTCTTCAAATCACTTGTTCTTTCTAGGTTGGAATATTGCTGTGCACTAACGGCCCCTTTCAAGGCAGGCGAAACTGCAGACCTAGAGAGAGTGAAGAGAACTTTCATGGCACGTGTAAGTACGATAAAGCACCTAAATTACTGTGAACAGTTAAGGTCCCTTGATTTGTACTCCCTGGAACGCAGGCGAGACAGGTACGTGATAATATACAGCTGGAAAATCCTTGAGACTAGACCCAAATCTGCACACGAAAATCACTCCCTACGAAAGTAAAAGGAGATGCAACATACCCCCAATGAAAACTACGGGCGCCACGAGTACGCTAAGGGACAACACAATAAGTGTCAGGGGCCCAAGACTGTTCAACTGCCTCCCAGCATACATAAGGGGGATTACTAATAGACCCCTGGCTGTCTTTAAGGCACTGGACAGGCACCTAAAGACAGTACCTGACCAGCCAGGGTGTGGTTCGTACATAGGTTTGCGTGTTGCTAGCAGTAACAGCCTGATTGATGAGTTCCTGATCCACCACGAGGCCTCGGGGGCGTTGACCCCTGAAACTCTCTCCAGGTGGTTACAGTGAAAAATTGTCTTCCACAGGGCACAGTGCTCGCTCCCACCCTGTTCCTCATCTTCCACAAGGCACAGTGCTCGCTCCCACCCTGTTCCTCATCTTCCACAAGGCACAGTGCTCGCTCCCACCCTGTTCCTCATCTTCCACAGGGCACAGTGCTCGCTCCCACCCTGTTCCTCATCTTCCACAGGGCACAGTGCTCGCTCCCACCCTGTTCCTCATCTTCCACAGGGCACAGTGCTCGCTCCCACCCTGTTCCTCATCTTCCACAAGGCACAGTGCTCGCTCCCACCCTGTTCCTCATCTTCCACAGGGCACAGTGCTCGCTCCCACCCTGTTCCTCATCTTCCACAAGGCACAGTGCTCGCTCCCACCCTGTTCCTCATCTTCCACAAGGCACAGTGCTCGCTCCCACCCTGTTCCTCATCTTTCACAAGGCACAGTGCTCGCTCCCACCCTGTTCCTCATCTTCCACAGGGCACAGTACTCGCTCCCACCCTGTTCCTCATCTTCCACAAGGCACAGTGCTCGCTCCCACCCTGTTCCTCATCTTCCACAGGGCACAGTACTCGCTCCCACCCTGTTCCTCATCTTCCACAAGGCACAGTGCTCGCTCCCACCCTGTTCCTCATCTTCCACAAGGCACAGTGCTCGCTCCCACCCTGTTCCTCATCTTCCACAAGGCACAGTGCTCGCTCCCACCCTGTTCCTCATCTTCATATCTAACACAGACAGAGATGTAAGCCACAGCACCGTGTCTTCCTTTGCCAATGACACCCGAATTTGCATGACAGTGTCATTCATCGAAGACACTGCGTCTCCAGGCGGACATCAACCAAATCTTTAAATGGGCCGCATAAAAAAAATCTGAAATTCAGTGAAGAGAAATTTCAATTACTCCGATAAGAAAAACTCGAGGAAACCAAAACTGAATCAGGGTATAAAACAAATGTCAGAGGATCTCACTTTCAAAGATCACAACAATGTATCTACTACAGTTGCTAGGAAGATGATAGGATGGATAATGAGAACCTTCAAAACTAGGGATGCCCACCCCATGATGTTTCTCTTCAAATCACTTGTTCTTTCTAGGTTGGAATATTGCTGTGCACTAACGGCCCCTTTCAAGGCAGGCGAAACTGCAGACCTAGAGAGAGTGAAGAGAGCTTTCATGGCACGTATAAGTACGATAAAGCACCTAAATTACTGTGAACAGTTAAGGTCCCTTGATTTGTACTCCCTGGAACGCAGGCGAGACAGGTACGTGATAATATACACTTGGAAAATCCTAGAGGAACTAGACCCAAATCTGCACACGGGAATCACTTCCTACGAAAGCAAAAGATTCGGCAGGAGATGCAACATTCCCCCAATGAAAAGGAGGGGCGCCATGAGTACGCTAAGAGACAACGTAAGTGTCAGGGGCCCAAGACTGTTCAACTGCCTCCCAGCATACATAAGGGGGATTAGTAACAGACCTCTGGCTGTCTTCAAGGCGCTGGATAAGCACCTTAAGTCAGTACCTGTTCAGCCGGTCTGTGGTTCGTACATAGGTCTGCGTGCAACCAGCAGTAACAGACTGATTGATCAGACCCTGATCCACCACGAGGCCTCGGGGGCGTTGACCCCTGAAACTCTCTCCAGGTGGTTACAGTGAAAAATTGTCTTCCACAGGGCACAGTGCTCGCTCCCACCCTGTTCCTCATCTTCCACAAGGCACAGTGCTCGCTCCCACCCTGTTCCTCATCTTCCACAAGGCACAGTGCTCGCTCCCACCCTGTTCCTCATCTTCCACAGGGCACAGTGCTCGCTCCCACCCTGTTCCTCATCTTCCACAGGGCACAGTGCTCGCTCCCACCCTGTTCCTCATCTTCCACAGGGCACAGTGCTCGCTCCCACCCTGTTCCTCATCTTCCACAAGGCACAGTGCTCGCTCCCACCCTGTTCCTCATCTTCCACACGGCACAGTGCTCGCTCCCACCCTGTTCCTCATCTTCCACAAGGCACAGTGCTCGCTCCCACCCTGTTCCTCATCTTCCACAAGGCACAGTGCTCGCTCCCACCCTGT
Organism: Cherax quadricarinatus; assembly: GCF_038502225.1. Classification (NCBI taxonomy): domain Eukaryota; kingdom Metazoa; phylum Arthropoda; class Malacostraca; order Decapoda; family Parastacidae; genus Cherax; species Cherax quadricarinatus. Next base: position 3,310,058 of record NC_091353.1, on the reverse strand, counting down.
TCCTCATCTTTCACAAGGCACAGTGCTCGCTCCCACCCTGTTCCTCATCTTCCACAGGGCACAGTACTCGCTCCCACCCTGTTCCTCATCTTCCACAAGGCACAGTGCTCGCTCCCACCCTGTTCCTCATCTTCCACAGGGCACAGTACTCGCTCCCACCCTGTTCCTCATCTTCCACAAGGCACAGTGCTCGCTCCCACCCTGTTCCTCATCTTCCACAAGGCACAGTGCTCGCTCCCACCCTGTTCCTCATCTTCCACAAGGCACAGTGCTCGCTCCCACCCTGTTCCTCATCTTCATATCTAACACAGACAGAGATGTAAGCCACAGCACCGTGTCTTCCTTTGCCAATGACACCCGAATTTGCATGACAGTGTCATTCATCGAAGACACTGCGTCTCCAGGCGGACATCAACCAAATCTTTAAATGGGCCGCATAAAAAAAATCTGAAATTCAGTGAAGAGAAATTTCAATTACTCCGATAAGAAAAACTCGAGGAAACCAAAACTGAATCAGGGTATAAAACAAATGTCAGAGGATCTCACTTTCAAAGATCACAACAATGTATCTACTACAGTTGCTAGGAAGATGATAGGATGGATAATGAGAACCTTCAAAACTAGGGATGCCCACCCCATGATGTTTCTCTTCAAATCACTTGTTCTTTCTAGGTTGGAATATTGCTGTGCACTAACGGCCCCTTTCAAGGCAGGCGAAACTGCAGACCTAGAGAGAGTGAAGAGAGCTTTCATGGCACGTATAAGTACGATAAAGCACCTAAATTACTGTGAACAGTTAAGGTCCCTTGATTTGTACTCCCTGGAACGCAGGCGAGACAGGTACGTGATAATATACACTTGGAAAATCCTAGAGGAACTAGACCCAAATCTGCACATGAAAATCACTTCCTACGAAAGCAAAAGATTCGGCAGGAGATGCAACATTCCCCCAATGAAAAGCAGGGGCGCCACGAGTACGCTAAGAAACAACACAATAAGTGTCAGGTGACCAAGACTGTTCAACTGCATCCCAGCATACATAAGGGGGATTACCAACAGACCCCTGGCTGTCTTCAAGGCGCTGGACAGGCACCTAAAGACAGTACCTGACCAGCCAGGGTGTGGTTCGTACATAGGTTTGCGTGTTGCTAGCAGTAACAGCCTGACTGATGAGTTCCTGATCCACCACGAGGCCTCGGGGGCGTTGACCCCTGAAACTCTCTCCAGGTATACATGAGTACAGTTATACAAATTTAGGTGATTGCAATTATCATACTTAGTAACACATGTGGAATTTAAGGTAACCCCAAAATAAGTCAGAACTGACTTACTTCCATTGTGGCTCCTGTTAATTGAAACCGTTTAGGAATTAGACAGTCTTTTGCATCATCCTACACAATGATTCATTCGTCCCTTTGCTCTCACCCCCCTCTCCCACTCTCCCACTCCCCTCTCCCACTCTCTCACTCCCCTCTCCCACTCTCTCACTCCCCTCTCCCACTCTCTCACTCCCCTTTCCCACTCTCTCACTCCCCTCTCCCACTCTCCCACTCCCCTCTTCCACTCTCTTACTCCCCTCTCCCACTCTCTCACTCCCCTCTCCCACTCTCTCACTCCCCTCTCCCACTCTCTCACTCCCCTCTCCCACTCTCTCACTCCCCTCTCCCACTCTCTCACTCCCCTCTCGCCCTCTCTCACTCCCCTCTCCCACTCTTTCACTCCCCTCTCCCACCCTCTCACTCCCCTCTCCCACTCTCTCACTCCCCTCTCCCACTCTCTCACTCCCCTCTCCCACTCTCTCACTCCCCTCTCCCACTCTCTCACTCCCCTCTCCCACTCTCTCATTCCCCTCTCCCACTCTCTCATTCCCCTCTCCCACTCTCTCATTCCCCTCTCCCACTCTCTCACTCCCCTCTCCCACTCTCTCACTCCCCTCTCCCACTCTCTCACCCCCCTCTCCCACTCTCTCACTCCCCTCTCCCACTCTTTCACTCCCCTCTCCCACCCTCTCACTCCCCTCTCCCACTCTCTCACTCCCCTCTCCCACTCTCCCACTCCCCTCTCCCACTCGCTCACTCCCCACTCCCACTCCCCTCTCCCACTCTCTCACTCCCCTTTCCCACTCTCTCACTCCCCTCTCCCACTCTCTCACTCCCCTCTCCCACTCTCTCACTCCCCTCTCCCACCCTCTCACTCCCCTCTTGTACAGAGGAGAAAGGTGACGCCACTAGCTGCCTGCTGACAATATTGGAGGTGAAGCCACACTGACAGTAAAGTGTCGGTGGGATTCTGACAAGTAATTTCCTAACTAGAAAAGAGGACTTATATATCATGTAGTGATTATAAACACATCTAGCATGCAATAACTTGAAAGGAGTTATACAGTGTGTGAGGAATGAGAGGTAGCCAGGTTTGAGTCAATTAAAAGGGGGATGGCGTTACCTGGAGATTATTCCTGGGATGAACGCCCCCGCGGCCCGGTCCATCACCAGGCCTCCCGGTGGATCAGGGCCTGATCAACTAGGCTGTTACTGCTGGCCGCACGCAGTCCAACGTACGAGCCACAGCCCGGCTGATCCGGCACTGACTTTAGGTATCTGTCCAGCTCTCTCTTGAAGGCAGCCAGGGGTTTATTGGTAATTCCCCTAATGTTTGATGGGAGGCTGTTGAACAGTCTTGGGCCCCGGACACTTATGGTGTTTTCTCTTAGTGTACCAATGGCGCCTCTACTTTTAACTGGGGGTATTTTGCATCGCCTGCCCAGACTTTTACTTTCGTAGGGAGTGATTTCTGTGTGCAGATTTGGGACCATTCCTTCCAGGATTTTCCAAGTGTAGATTATGATATATCTCTCCCTCCTGCGTTCCAACGAGTACAAGTCAAGTGCTTCCAAGCGTTCCCAGTAGTTAAGGTGCTTGACAGAACTTATACGTGCAGTAAAGGATCTCTGTACACTCTAGATCTGCAATTTCACCTGCTTTGAATGGAGATGTTAATGTACAGCAGTATTCCAGCCTAGAGAGAACAAGTGATTTGAAAAGGAACATGGCGTAGATTAAATTCCTTGAATATAGAGTCGTTTAGCAGCACAGAGGGACCCGCCTTGAAGACTGACAAGTTGGCAAGGAGTGAGGTCCTATAAACCAACAAACTGATTTAAAAAGACACGTGAACAAACACTAGGACATATTTATTAGGACCTTGATCACGTCTTGATCAAGGTCCCAGGACCCATACGTTTTCTAATATGTCCTGGTCAAGGAATTGGCAGCGGGGGCGTTGATCCCCGGAACACCCTGAAGACAGGTGTTTGCTGACGTGTCTTTTTAAACCAAGGAGTGAAGTATCCGTGGCAAAATAATCTTGTTATGATCCCCAGACGTCCTTCTTGAAAACCTCAACCAGCTTACCTCACTACCACCTCCCTCAATCTCTTCCTTGATTCCCTACCACCTTTCCTTCCCTCCGTCCATCTCTCCCCGGCTGTTACCTGCCGCCAGGGAGGGTACTAAGCGGATGACTTCATTATTCATATATCCCGTGGTGAGGAAGGAGGGAGAGAACGAACATCAGGAAGTGTACATGTAACAACCACAAAAATGAAGAGGGAAAATACATAGTAAAAGGGAGAGAAGGTAAAGAAAAGGTAAGTTTATTTAGGCACAGGTACACATAAGTACAATTATCATACATAAATTGCCTAGAATAATCCCCCCAAAAAGCCGAAGTTACTTATTTCCACTGTGCTTAATAAAAGAGGGGGAAGGGGGTGATAAGATACCCAGGAATTAGCAACTGCTGTGTGAGACATCTTGAGCAGAGGATCTTAAAAAAGTTGTGAGTACAAGACGAAACCCTAGAGCTGCAGCTCGTCCCCAGCACACACACACACACACACACACACACACACACACACACACACACCTAGACAAGTAACCGAGACAGACCATCCCAGGTCTGTGGTCTAGACGGTGGCGGCTCAAGTATCATACAGGTCAACTTACCTAGCAACCACACTACAGCAACACGCTTACCTACAAGAATATTACACGTACCTACCAGAGCAAACTATCCAGAAGAAATAAACCACTTTATTTGACTTTACTGGGTAATTCTAAACAATTTACACCTATTTTATTAGACAAGAAAATTGTAAGAAGTAAAACTGGTGTAACGAAGGTAAACTTACTACATAAAAGAACACTACACCATGCTAGCGGCTCTCTTTAGTACTTAACAATATTTTATTACATCTAAACTACATTCTGTATACTGAAGAAATCAATATTGTTTTGTTTGCTTTGTTTAATTATCATATAAAGTAGTTGATGGGTGTAGCAGTACAATGTAACTATCATACAGGATAGTTGATGGGTGTAGCAGTACCATATAACTATCATACAGGATAGTTGATGGGTGTAGCAGTACCATGTAACTATCATACAGGATAGTTGATGGGTGTAGCAGTACAATGTAACTATCATACAGGATAGTTGATGAGTGTAGTAGTACCATGTAACTATCATACAGGATAGTTGATGAGTGTAGCAGTACCATGTAACTATCATACAGGATAGTTGATGGGTGTAGCAGTACCACGTAACTCTCATACAGGATAGTTGATGGATGTAGCAGTACCACGTAACTATCATACAGGATAGTTGATGGGTGTAGCAGTACCATGTAACTATCATACAGGATAGTTGATGGGTGTAGCAGTACCACGTAACTCTCATACAGGATAGTTGATGGATGTAGCAGTACCACGTAACTATCATACAGGATAGTTGATGGGTGTAGCAGTACCATGTAACTATCATACAGGATAGTTGGTGGGTGTAGCAGTACCATGTAACTATCATACAGGATAGTTGATGGGTGTAGCAGTACCGTGTAACTATCATACAGGATAGTTGATGGGTGTAGCAGTACCATGTAACTATCATACAGGATAGTTGATGGGTGTAGCAGTACCATGTAACTATCATACAGGATAGTTGATGGGTGTAGCAGTACCACGTAACTCTCATACAGGATAGTTGATGGGTGTAGCAGTACCACGTAACTCTCATACAGGATAGTTGATGGGTGTAGCAGTACCACGTAACTCTCATACAGGATAGTTGATGGGTGTAGCAGTACCATGTAACTATCATACAGGATAGTTGATGAGTGTAGCAGTACCAAGTAACTCTCATACAGGATAGTTGATGGGTGTAGCAGTACCACGTAACTCTCATACAGGATAGTTGATGGGTGTAGCAGTACCACGTAACTCTCATACAGGATAGTTGATGGGTGTAGCAGTACCACGTAACTATCATACAGGATAGTTGATGGGTGTAGCAGTACCATGTAACTATCATACAGGATAGTTGATGAGTGTAGTAGTACCACGTAACTCTCATACAGGATAGTTGATGGGTGTAGCAGTACCATGTAACTATCATACAGGATAGTTGATGAGTGTAGCAGTACCATGTAACTATCATACAGGATAGTTGATGGGTGTAGCAGTACCATGTAACTATCATACAGGATAGTTGATGAGTGTAGCAGTACCATGTAACTATCATACAGGATAGTTGATGGGTGTAGCAGTACCATGTAACTATCATACAGGATAGTTGATGAGTGTAGCAGTACCATGTAACTATCATACAGGATAGTTGATGGGTGTAGCAGTACCATGTAACTATCATACAGGATAGTTGATGGGTGTAGCAGTACCATGTAACTATCATACAGGATAGTTGATGGGTGTAGCAGTACCATGTAACTATCATACAGGATAGTTGATGAGTGTAGCAGTACCATGTAACTATCATACAGGATAGTTGATGGGTGTAGCAGTACCATGTAACTATCATACAGGATAGTTGATGGGTGTAGCAGTACCATGTAACTATCATACAGGATAGTTGATGGGTGTAGCAGTACCATGTAACTATCATACAGGATAGTTGATGAGTGTAGCAGTACCATGTAACTATCATACAGGATAGTTGATGGGTGTAGCAGTACCATGTAACTATCATACAGGATAGTTGATGAGTGTAGCAGTACCATGTAACTATCATACAGGATAGTTGATGGGTGTAGCAGTACCATGTAACTATCATACAGGATAGTTGATGGGTGTAGCAGTACCATGTAACTATCATACAGGATAGTTGATGGGTGTAACAGTACCATGTAACTATCATACAGGATAGTTGATGAGTGTAGCAGTACCATGTAACTATCATACAGGATAGTTGATGGGTGTAGCAGTACCATGTAACTATCATACAGGATAGTTGATGGGTGTAGCAGTACCATGTAACTATCATACAGGATAGTTGATGGGTGTAGTAGTACCATGTAACTATCATACAGGATAGTTGATGAGTGTAGCAGTACCATGTAACTATCATACAGGATAGTTGATGGGTGTAGCAGTACCACGTAACTCTCATACAGGATAGTTGATGGATGTAGCAGTACCACGTAACTATCATACAGGATAGTTGATGGGTGTAGCAGTACCATGTAACTATCATACAGGATAGTTGATGGGTGTAGCAGTACCACGTAACTCTCATACAGGATAGTTGATGGATGTAGCAGTACCACGTAACTATCATACAGGATAGTTGATGGGTGTAGCAGTACCATGTAACTATCATACAGGATAGTTGGTGGGTGTAGCAGTACCATGTAACTATCATACAGGATAGTTGATGGGTGTAGCAGTACCGTGTAACTATCATACAGGATAGTTGATGGGTGTAGCAGTACCATGTAACTATCATACAGGATAGTTGATGGGTGTAGCAGTACCATGTAACTATCATACAGGATAGTTGATGGGTGTAGCAGTACCACGTAACTCTCATACAGGATAGTTGATGGGTGTAGCAGTACCACGTAACTCTCATACAGGATAGTTGATGGGTGTAGCAGTACCACGTAACTCTCATACAGGATAGTTGATGGGTGTAGCAGTACCATGTAACTATCATACAGGATAGTTGATGAGTGTAGCAGTACCAAGTAACTCTCATACAGGATAGTTGATGGGTGTAGCAGTACCACGTAACTCTCATACAGGATAGTTGATGGGTGTAGCAGTACCACGTAACTCTCATACAGGATAGTTGATGGGTGTAGCAGTACCACGTAACTATCATACAGGATAGTTGATGGGTGTAGCAGTACCATGTAACTATCATACAGGATAGTTGATGAGTGTAGTAGTACCACGTAACTCTCATACAGGATAGTTGATGGGTGTAGCAGTACCATGTAACTATCATACAGGATAGTTGATGAGTGTAGCAGTACCATGTAACTATCATACAGGATAGTTGATGGGTGTAGCAGTACCATGTAACTATCATACAGGATAGTTGATGAGTGTAGCAGTACCATGTAACTATCATACAGGATAGTTGATGGGTGTAGCAGTACCATGTAACTATCATACAGGATAGTTGATGAGTGTAGCAGTACCATGTAACTATCATACAGGATAGTTGATGGGTGTAGCAGTACCATGTAACTATCATACAGGATAGTTGATGGGTGTAGCAGTACCATGTAACTATCATACAGGATAGTTGATGGGTGTAGCAGTACCATGTAACTATCATACAGGATAGTTGATGAGTGTAGCAGTACCATGTAACTATCATACAGGATAGTTGATGGGTGTAGCAGTACCATGTAACTATCATACAGGATAGTTGATGGGTGTAGCAGTACCATGTAACTATCATACAGGATAGTTGATGGGTGTAGCAGTACCATGTAACTATCATACAGGATAGTTGATGAGTGTAGCAGTACCATGTAACTATCATACAGGATAGTTGATGGGTGTAGCAGTACCATGTAACTATCATACAGGATAGTTGATGAGTGTAGCAGTACCATGTAACTATCATACAGGATAGTTGATGGGTGTAGCAGTACCATGTAACTATCATACAGGATAGTTGATGGGTGTAGCAGTACCATGTAACTATCATACAGGATAGTTGATGGGTGTAACAGTACCATGTAACTATCATACAGGATAGTTGATGAGTGTAGCAGTACCATGTAACTATCATACAGGATAGTTGATGGGTGTAGCAGTACCATGTAACTATCATACAGGATAGTTGATGGGTGTAGCAGTACCATGTAACTCTCATACAGGATAGTTGATGAGTGTAGCAGTACCATGTAACTATCATACAGGATAGTTGATGGGTGTAGCAGTACCATGTAACTCTCATACAGGATAGTTGATGAGTGTAGCAGTACCATGTAACTATCATACAGGATAGTTGATGGGTGTAGCAGTACCATGTAACTCTCATACAGGATAGTTGATGGGTGTAGCAGTACCATGTAACTATCATACAGGATAGTTGATGGGTGTAGTGTAGTACCATGTAACTATCATACAGGATAGTTGATGGGTGTAGTATTGTACCATGTAACTATCATACAGGATAATTGATGAGTGTAGCAGTACCATGTAACTATCATACAGGATAGTTGATGGGTGTAGTGTAGTACCATGTAACTATCATACAGGATAGTTGATGAGTGTAGCAGTACCATGTAACTATCATACAGGATAGTTGATGGGTGTAGTGTAGTACCATGTAACTATCATACAGGATAGTTGATGGGTGTAGTATTGTACCATGTAACTATCATACAGGATAATTGATGAGTGTAGCAGTACCATGTAACTCTCATACAGGATAGTTGATGGGTGTAGCAGTACCATGTAACTCTCATACAGGATAGTTGATGGGTGTAGCAGTACCACGTAACTCTCATACAGGATAGTTGATGGGTGTAGCAGTACCACGTAACTATCATACAGGATAGTTGTTGAGTGTAGCAGTACCATGTAACTATCATACAGGATAGTTGATGGGTGTAGCAGTACCACGTAACTCTCATACAGGATAGTTGATGGGTGTAGCAGTACCATGTAACTATCATACAGGATAGTTGATGGGTGTAGCAGTACCATGTAACTATCATACAGGATAGTTGATGGGTGTAGCAGTACCATGTAACTATCATACAGGATAGTTGTTGAGTGTAGCAGTACCATGTAACTATCATACAGGATAGTTGATGGGTGTAGCAGTACCATGTAACTATCATACAGGATAGTTGATGGGTGTAGCAGTACCATGTAACTATCATACAGGATAGTTGATGGGTGTAGCAGTACCATGTAACTATCATACAGGATAGTTGAAGCAGCAGCAGCAGCAGCAGCAGCAGCAGCAGCAGCAGCAGCACTGTGTTCACAGTATATTCAGCATGCAGAATAATGTAAAATCACACTGCTGGAACAGATATCTATTAATAAAAACATAGCTGATACTTACATAGTGCAGCAGCAGCCAGGATGGTGACAGCCACTCTGGGTGGATCACAGTGAGGGAAGGTGAGTGAGAGTGCGTACTCCGCAAAAGTGAGTGAGACTACAGCCTGGGCTGCAGGTCTGATCACCAGAACATTAACCCACAGGGTGAGAAAAGCTGGTAGTCCACCGAAGGCGTACAGGATATAAGCGTACTCTCCCCCAGCCGCTGGTAACATCGTCCCCAGCTCACTGCAACAAAACAATTACACATTTTTAATACCAATTTTCAGCTCACGTGAAGATTCGCATAATGATCTAAATAGTTGAATATACACTCCTTTTCCTGGGATCAAACCCGATAACCTTTTATTCAGCAATGATGAGTCAGTTTCTGGTTTAATATCTTTACGAAGCACCCCATACTCACCCTGTGGGCCGTAGTTGAAAGATTACAGAGGCACCTGATGGGTCCAGGCACTATACCTCAACATTACAGAGGTACCTAATGGGTCCAGGGACTATACCTCAACATTAGAGGTACCTAATGGGTCCAGGGACTATACCTCAACATTAGAGGTACCTAATGGGTCCAGGGACTGTACCTCAACATTACAGAGGTACCTAATGGGTCCAGGGACTATACCTCAACATTAGAGGTACCTAATGGGTCCAGGGACTGTACCTCAACATTACAGAGGTAAATAATGGGTCCAGGGACTGTACCTCAACATTACAGAGGTACCTAATGGGTCCAGGGACTATACATCAACATTACAGAGGCACATAATGGGTCCAGGGACTGTACCTCAACATTACAGAGGTAAATAATTGGTCCAGGGACTGTACCTCAACATTACAGAGGCACCTAATGGGTCCAGGGACTATACATCAACATTACAGAGGCACATAATGGGTCCAGAGACTGTACCTCAACATTACAGAGGTAAATAATTGGTCCAGGGACTGTACCTCAACATTAGAGGCACCTAATGGGTCCAGGGACTATACATCAACATTACAGAGGCACATAATGGGTCCAGGGACTGTACCTCAACATTACAGAGGTAAATAATTGGTCCAGGGACTGTACCTCAACATTACAGAGGCACCTAATGGGTCCAGGGACTATACATCAACATTACAGTGGCATATAATGGGTCCAGGGACTGTACCTCAACATTACAGAGGTAAATAATGGGTCCAGGGACTGTACCTCAACATTACAGAGGCACCTAATGGGTCCAGGGACTATACATCAACATTACAGAGGCATATAATGGGTCCAGGGACTGTACCTCAACATTACAGAGGTAAATAATTGGTCCAAGGACTGTACCTCAACATTACAGAGGCACCTAATGGGTCCAGGGACTATACATCAACATTACAGAGGCATATAATGGGTCCAGGGACTGTACCTCAACATTACAGAGGTAAATAATGGGTCCAGGGACTGTACCTCAACATTACAGAGGTACATAATGGATCCAAGGACTGGGCTGGAAAACTCTGACAGATAAGTTACAGTGGTAATGTAGTAATTTTTATATCTGGATACAACTGTAATGAGTAACTTATGCAGACATAAAGTAAGAAATATATTACCTTATATTACCTTATATTACCTTATATTTTAGCAAGGTATACTTTAAAAAAGTTTAATAAGTTATGCGTCATTTACGGTGGGCAAAGTCAGGTTATTTTTCCGGAATGGTTGGTAATATACCACTGAGAATAAAACACTTTGACCTTTTTTGAACATTTCTGAGCGAATCGTCTCTGAATTCATTTATTTTATCGCATTCTAGCACGTACTGACGTGGCAATATAAACACAAATGCAGTATAATGTGATCCTTTATTGACTACGTTTCGCCCACACAGTGGGCTTTTTCAAGTCACAAACAGTTCTGTTTGTGACTTGAAAAAGCCCACTGTGTGGGCGAAACGTAGTCAATAAAGGATCACATTATACTGCATTTGTGTTTATATTGCCATTGTGTCGGTATTTTATACCATTTATTTCCAACGTACTGACGTAAGGTGTGACAACTGTCTACCTGGCAAAGTTCACATTTAGTTTGGTCTACATACTGTAAGAAGGGATGGATTTGAGAAGGATGTGTCAAGTATGGGCCAGTAAGCCAGTTGTTATATTCCTTCTTTCTTAGATTCTCATGTGACATTTACTGGTATTACCATTTACAACTACTAGTACAACACTGATACTGTGACTCTTGACCTAATACTGACTTTTTCTGAAATATCTGATTATCTTCACCGTCCTACTGAAGTCGCGTTGAAATCTATCAGCTGAGATTGACACATTTCCACACCGTATGGAAGCCATGGTGTTTGATGGAATGTGACGAGAGAAACATCCAGCTGATGTTCACACCATGTAACTAGCATATAAAACAGAGCAGCAGCACATTGCTGATATATCAAATATTGCTAAATAAAAGAAATAGCGCTGTGTTTCTTTTAAAAGTTGTGGATGTCGTGAGACGGTGAACAATGCTCTATACAAGTGTTGTTTGTGTACTCTCCCGAGACTCACCACAATGATGGCCGCCATCATCACCTGCTGAAGTACAACCAACAATAGGGAAGGCGAGTACGAACACGGAAATATATGAAGGAACAAGAAGAGAAGCTACTTAATGGAGAAAAAAAAGAACAGAAAGAACTAGAGGAGGAGGAGCGGGAAGATAAGAAACATGAGAGAGAATTAAAGGTACTAGAAGATAAGAAACATGAGAGAGAATTAAAGGTACTAGAAGATAAGAAACATGAGAGAGAATTAAAGGTACTAGAAGATAAGAAACATGAGAGAGAATTAAAGGTACTAGAAGATAAGAAACATGAGAGAGAATTAAAGGTACTAGAACAAACTAATAATTATTAAGAACAAAATAAAGATTAAGGAGACAAATCAAGAGGATGGGAATACATAAACTAGCATATATAGGAACCGTATATTACTGCAGTAAATAAAACCTGCTTTAAGGGGCACCTAACTTCCCTGGACTTCTAATAACATGTTAATTTTTCCACTATAATCAACCTTGTCCATAATTACTATCCCATTTACTTTGTTATCGTAAAGTGACGTCTAAGATATTTCCTTAATTCATGGTATGACTTTTCACAGCATGAATTAAGGACAGATCTTAGAGCTCACCTTACGAAAGCTGACACAAGAAATGTGATAGTAATTATGGACGAGATAGATTATAGTGGAAAAATGAACATGATATTAGGAGACAGGGAAACTGACTCGCCACTTTATTATAGTGACGAGACAGACGTGATTATCATACAACAGCTAAGATAAGCTAAGATAATGTAAGCTTTATTTATATTCACTACATAAACTTTTACGGATTTTTAACCCGGAGGGTTAGCCACCCAGGATAACCCAAGCAAGTCATACTTCCACTGTGGTCCTTCAATCGTGTCCCCCAGGATGCAACCCCACACCAGCCGACTAACTGCTGGATGAACCGAGACACCAAGTGTGGGTCCCAACTCTCCTTCAAGCGACTGGTCAATGTGACTGAGACTAGTAAGAAGAGTAGATTCTAACCCCCTGTATGGAGTTTGCTCCCACTGTGTCAGTGTTCACCACTGTGTCAGTGTTCACCACTGTGTCAGTGTTCACCACTGTCAGTGTTCACCACTGTGTCAGTGTTCACCATTGTACCAGTGTTCAAAACTGTGATAGTGTTCACCACTGTGTCAGTGTTCACCACTGTCAGTGTTCACCACTGTGTCAGTGTTCACCACTGTACCAGTGTTCAAAACTGTGCCAGTGTTCACCACTGTGTCAGTATTCACCACTGTGTCAGTGTTCACCACTGTGCCAGTGTTCACCACTGTGCCAGTGTTCACCAGTGTCATTGTTCACCACTGTGCCAATGTTCACCACTGTGCCAGTGTTCAAAACTGTGCCAGTGTTCACCACTGTGTCAGTATTCACCACTGTGTCAGTATTCACCACTGTGTCAGTGTTCACCACTGTGCCAGTGTTCACCACTGTGTCAGTGTTCACCACTGTGCCAGTGTTCACCACTGTGTCAGTGTTCACCACTGTGCCAGTGTTCACCACTGTGCCAGTGTTCAAAACTGTGCCAGTGTTCACCACTGTGTCAGTATTCACCACAGTGTCATTGTTCACCACTGTGCCAGTGTTCACCACTGTGCCAGTGTCCACCACAGTGTCAGTGTTAACCACTGTGTCAGTGTTCACCACGGTGCCAGTGTTCACCACTGTGTCAGTATTCACCACTGTTTCAGTGTTCACCGCTGTGTCAGTGTTCACCACGGTGCCAGTGTTCACCACTGTGTCAGTGTTCACCACTGTTTCAGTGTTCACCACTGTACCAGTGTTCACCACTGTGCCAGTGTTCACCCCTCTCAACTAGTTTAATACTCTGACGTCGAATATTTCCTAAAATTCCTGAGGCTGTGTTGTGTAACTGTCAACCTCGTGTGTCTTGTTACACCTTTGGTACAGAATGTTTCTTATCTACACTACTTCCTGTGGCATTTATGTTACGATATTCCTCTCCATGTTCTTACCTACAGTACCCCTCCATGTTCTTACCTACAGTCCCCCTCCATGTTCTTACCTACAGTACCCCTCCATGTTCTTACCTACAGTACCCCTCCATGTTCTTACCTACAGTTCCCCTCCATGTTCTTACCTACAGTCCCCTCCATGTTCTTACCTACAGTCCCCCTCCATGTTCTTACCTACAGTCCCCCTCCATGTTCTTACCTACAGTACCCCTACATGTTCTTACCTACAGTCCCCCTCCATGTTCTTACCTACAGTACCCCTACATGTTCTTACCTACAGTACCCCTACATGTTCTTACCTACAGTACCCCTACATGTTCTTACCTACAGTCCCCCTCCATGTTCTTACCTACAGTACCCCTATATGTTCTTACCTACAGTACCCCTACATGTTCTTACCTACAGTCCTCCTCCATGTTCTTAGCTAGAGTACCCCTCCATGTTCTTACCTACAGTCCCCCTCCATGTTCTTACCTACAGTCCCCCTCCATGTTCTTAGCTACAGTACCCCTCCATGCTCTTACCTACAGTCCCCCTCCATGTTCTTACCTACAGTCCCCCTCCATGTTCTTACCTACAGTACCCCTACATGTTCTTACCTACAGTCCCCCTCCATGTTCTTACCTACAGTAACCCCCATGTTCTTACCTACAGTCCCCCTCCATGTTCTTACCTAGAGTCCCCCTCCATGTTCTTACCTAGAGTCCCCCTCCATGTTCTTACCTACAGTCCCCCTCCATGTTCTTACCTACAGCACCCCTCCATGTTCTTACCTACAGTCCCCCTCCATGTTCTTACCTACAGTACCCCTCCATGTTCTTACCTACAGTACCCCTCCATGTTCTTACCTACAGTACCCCTCCATGTTCTTACCTACAGTACCCCTCCATGTTCTTACCTACAGTACCCCTCCATGTTCTTACCTACAGTACCCCTCCATGTTCTTACCTACAGTACCCCTCCATGTTCTTACCTACAGTACCCCTCCATGTTCTTACCTACAGTACCCCTCCATGTTCTTACCTACAGTACCCTCCATGTTCTTACCTACAGTACCCCTCCATGTTCTTACCTACAGTCCCCTCCATGTTCTTACCTACAGTACCCCTCCATGTTCTTACCTACAGTACCCCTCCATGTTCTTACAGTCCCCCTCGATGTTCTTACCTACAGTACCCCTCCATGTTTTTACCTACAGTACCCATCCATGTTCTTACCTACAGTACCCTCCATGTTCTTACCTACAGTACCCCTCCATGTTCTTACCTACAGTCCCCCTCCATGTTCTTACCTACAGTACCGCTCCATGTTCTTACCTACAGTACCCCTCCATGTTCTTACTTACAGTACACTCCATGTTCTTACCTACAGTACCCCTCCATGTTCTTACCTACAGTCCCCTCCATGTTCTTACCTACAGTACCCCTCCATGTTCTTACCTACAGTCCCCTCCATGTTCTTACCTAGTCCCACTCCATGTTCTTACCTACAGTACCGCTCCATGTTCTTACCTACAGTACCCCTCTATGTTCTTACCTACAGTACCCTCCATGTTCTTACCTACAGTACCCCTCCATGTTCTTACCTACAGTCCCCTCCATGTTCTTACCTACAGTACCCCTCCATGTTCTTACCTACAGTCCCCTCCATGTTCTTACCTACAGTACCCCTCCATGTTCTTACATACAGTCCCCCTCCATGTTCTTACCTACAGTCCCCCTCCATGTTCTTGCCTACAGTCCCCGTCCATGTTCTTACCTACAGTCCCCCTCCATGTTCTTACCTAAAGTACCCCTCCATGTTCTTACCTAGAGTACCCCTCCATGTTCTTACCTACAGTACCCCTCCATGTTCTTACCTACAGTACCCCTCCATATTCTTACCTACAGTCCCCCTCCATGCTCTTAGCTACAGTACCCCTCCATGTTCTTACCTAAAGTACCCCTCCATGTTCTTACCTACAGTCCCCCTCCATGTTCTTACCTACAGTCCCCCTCCATGTTCTTACCTACAGTACCCCTACATGTGCTTACCTACAGTCCCCCTCCATGTTCTTACCTACAGTAACCCCCATGTTCTCACCTACAGTACCCCGCCATGTTCTGACCTAGAGTCCCCCTCCAGGTTCTTACCTAGAGTCCCCCTCCATGTTCTTACCTACAGTCCCCCTCCATGTTCTTACCTACAGTACCCCTCCATGTTCTTACCTACAGTACCCCTCCATGTTCTTACCTACAGTCCCCCTCCATGTTCTTACCTACAGTACCCCTCCATGTTCTTACCTACAGTACCCCTCCATGTTCTTACCTACAGTACCCCTCCATGTTCTTACTTACAGTACCCCTCCATGTTCTTACCTACAGTACCCCTCCATGTTCTTACCTACAGTACCCCTCCATGTTCTTACCTACAGTACCCTCCATGTTCTTACCTACAGTACCCCTCCATGTTCTTACCTACAGTCCCCCTCCATGTTCTTACCTACAGTACACCTCCATGTTCTTACCTACAGTACCCTTCCATGTTCTTACCTACAGTACCCCTCCATGTTCTTACCTACAGTACCCCTCCATGTTCTTACCTACAGTACCCCTCCATGTTCTTACCTACAGTACCCCTCCATGTTCTTACCTACAGTACCCTCCATGTTCTTACCTACAGTACCCCTCCATGTTCTTACCTACAGTCCCCTCCATGTTCTTACCTACAGTACCCCTCCATGTTCTTACCTACAGTACCCCTCCATGTTCTTACAGTCCCCCTCGATGTTCTTACCTACAGTACCCCTCCATGTTTTTACCTACAGTACCCCTCCATGTTCTTACCTACAGTACCCTCCATGTTCTTACCTACAGTACCCCTCCATGTTCTTACCTACAGTCCCCCTCCATGTTCTTACCTACAGTACCGCTCCATGTTCTTACCTACAGTACCCCTCCATGTTCTTACCTACAGTACCCTCCATGTTCTTACCTACAGTACCCCTCCATGTTCTTACCTACAGTCCCCTCCATGTTCTTACCTACAGTACCCCTCCATGTTCTTACCTACAGTCCCCTCCATGTTCTTACCTACAGTCCCACTCCATGTTCTTACCTACAGTACCGCTCCATGTTCTTACCTACAGTACCCCTCCATGTTCTTACCTACAGTACCCTCCATGTTCTTACCTACAGTACCCCTCCATGTTCTTACCTACAGTTCCCTCCATGTTCTTACCTACAGTACCCCTCAATGTTCTTACCTACAGTCCCCTCCATGTTATTACCTACAGTACCCCTCCATGTTCTTACCTACAGTCCCCCTCCATGTTCTTACCTACAGTCCCCCTCCATGTTCTTACCTACAGTCCCCGTCCATGTTCTTACCTACAGTCCCCCTCCATGTTCTTACCTAAAGTACCCCTCCATGTTCTTACCTACAGTACCCCTCCATGTTCTTACCTACAGTACCCCTCCATGTTCTTACCTACAGTACCCCTCCATATTCTTACCTACAGTCCCCCTCCATGCTCTTAGGTACAGTACCCCTCCATGTTCTTACCTACAGTACCCCTCCATGTTCTTACCTACAGTCCCCCTCCATGTTCTTACCTACAGTCCCCCTCCATGTTCTTACCTACAGTCCCCCTCCATGTTCTTACCTACAGTCCCCCTCCATGTTCTTACCTACAGTCCCCCTCCATGTTCTTACCTACAGTCCCCCTCCATGTTCTTACCTACAGTCCCCCTCCATGTTTTTATCTACAGTCCCCCTCCATGTTCTTAGCTACATTCCCCCTCCATGTTCTTACCTACAGTCCCCCTCCATGTTCTTACCTACAGTCCCCCTCCATGTTCTTACCTACAGTCCCCCTCCATGTTCTTACCTACAGTCCCCCTCCATGTTATTACCTACAGTCCCCTCCATGTTCTTACCTACAGTCCCCCTCCATGTTCTTACCTACAGTCCCCCTCCATGTTCTTACCTACAGTCCCCCTCCATGTTCTTACCTACAGTCCCCTCCATGTTCTTACCTACAGTACCCCTCCATGTTCTTACCTACAGTACCCCTCCATGTTCTTACCTACAGTACCCCTCCATGTTCTTACCTACAGTACCCCTCCATGTTCTTACCTACAGTCCCCCTCCATGTTCTTACCTACAGTCCCCCTCCATGTTCTTACCTACAGTCCCCTCCACGTTCTTACCTACAGTACCCCTCCATGTTCTTACCTACAGTCCCCCTCCATGTTCTTACCTACAGTCCCCCTCCATGTTCTTACCTACAGTCCCCTCCACGTTCTTACCTACAGTACCCCTCCATGTTCTTACCTACAGTCCCCCTCCATGTTCTTACCTACAGTCCCCCTCCATGTTCTTACCTACAGTCTCCTCCATGTTCTTACCTACAGTCCCCTCCATGTTCTTACCTACAGTACCCTCCATGTTCTTACCTACAGTACCCCTCCATGTTCTTACCTACAGTACCCCTCCATGTTCTTACCTACAGTACCCCTCCATGTTCTTACCTACAGTACCCCTCCATGTTCTTACCTACAGTCCCCCTCCATGTTCTTACCTACAGTCCCCCTCCATGTTCTTACCTACAGTCCCCTCCACGTTCTTACCTACAGTACCCCTCCATGTTCTTACCTACAGTACCCCTCCATGTTCTTACCTACAGTACCCCTCCATGTTCTTACCTACAGTCCCCCTCCATGTTCTTACCTACAGTCCCCTCCACGTTCTTACCTACAGTACCCCTCCATGTTCTTACCTACAGTACCCCTCCATGTTCTTACCTACAGTTCCCCTCCATGTTCTTACCTACAGTCCCCCTCCATGTTCTTACCTACAGTCCCCTCCATGTTCTTACCTACAGTCCCCCTCCATGTTCTTAGCTACAGTACCCCTCCATGTTCTTACCTACAGTCCCCCTCCATGTTCTTACGTACAGTCCCCCTCCATGTTCTTACGTACAGTCCCCCTCCATGTTCTTACCTACAGTCCCCCTCCATGTTCTTACGTACAGTCCCCCTCCATGTTCTTAGCTACAGTATCCCTCCTTGTTCTTCACTCCTAAAGTACAAGGTCTAGTATCCTTCCTTGTTCTTCACTCCAGTACATCTCTTTGTTCTTCACTCTTCCAGTACAAGGTCTAGTATCCCTCCTTGTTTTTCGCTCCTCCAGTGACATAAGAACATAAGAATGGAGGAGCACTGTGGTAGGCCTACTGGCCCAACCCAGCCTAATCTCATTTTTTACCGTGCCTCATTTCCGTCAGTTCAGGTAGCAGTCTTGATGCTCTAACTTGCACTCTCCAGTTTCACTTTTATTTACTAAGTATGAGTTGCACAGTGGTGCTGCGTACTCAACAGTGCGTCCTACTTATGAGGTAGACTGTTTGAACGAGTCTTCATGAATCCCACTTATAAGATGGAAAACGTAACCTCAACTGCTGCTTTAAAAAGACATGTCAGCAAACACTAAGTCATATTTATTAGAAGACGTTTCGCCCCTGCGACCCTGATCACTTCTCAAGATCCCATGATAGAAATGATTTTTAATATAAGATAAGATAAGATAAGATTTCGTTCGGATTTTTAACCCCGGAGGGTTAGCCACCCAGGATAACCCAAGAAAGTCAGTGCGTCATCGAGGACTGTCTAACTTATTTCCATTGGGGTCCTTAATCTTGTCCCCCAGGATGCGACCCACACCAGTCGACTAACACCCAGGTACCTATTTGCTGCTAGGTGAACAGGACAACAGGTGTAAGGAAACGTGTCGAAATTTTTCCACCCGCCGGGAATCGAACCCGGGCCCTCCGTGTGTGAAGCGGGAGCTGTAGCCACCGGGCCACTATATATGTCCTAGTGTTTGCTGATGTGTGTTTCTAAATCAATTTGTTGGTATCTGTTACCAAGGCTGATGTTATTATTCTGTTTATACGGGTCCTCAATGTTTACTATGACTTAGTTCCAGTTTGAGTTTTCGAGGGATCAGCTCTAGCTGTTGGGCTGGAAGAAGCCTGAGGGATAAGTGCATCACTCAGCAGCACGAACCATTCTGTCTCTCTCTTTCTCTCTCTCATATAACCATTCAACAAATAATGCTAATTAGGTACCTTCGTCAATATAAGTCACATCACCGAAAATACTAACAGTGTTTTTTAAACAATAATGTACGACACAAGATGAATAATAACTTTCAATTTGGACAAGAGTGAAGCACTGTGCTGACAAGTGTGTTCTAAACCCTGTGTCTTGTCTTCACTACCGTCGGCAGCGTTTATTAGTGTGATGTTCTCAGTGGGTGTTCTCACTATAATAGATAGTGAGAACAAAAGTTAGCTATGTTTCCCAGTCATATTCCATCACACAACTTGAGTTGGCAGACTTACAGTATGGGCAGCTGGATATTACCAAGTATTTCCGCTAAGGATTCTGGCTACAGCAGAACTGCAGTTAATGTTACTTGGGAAATACGCATGGCCATGAGAAAGGTGCGAGATGGGGGTGAGGAGGGGGAGGGGAGGGGGACAGGGGGGTGTCTGGTTGGGAGAGGAGGGGGTGTTAGGTCAGTTTAAATTATTATACACACCATACCCCTCCTGTGGGTGGTAGTCATCCCATGCCCCTCCTGTGGGTGGTAGTCATCCCATACCCATCCTGTGGGTGGTAGTCATCCCATACCCATCCTGTGGGAGGTAGTCACCCCATACCCATCCTGTGGGTGGTAGTCACCCCATACCCATCCTGTGAGCGGTAGTCACCCAATGCCCATCCTGTGGGTGGTAGTCACCCAATACCCATCCAGAGGTAGTAGTCACCCAATACCCATCTTGAGGTAGTAGTCACCCCATACCCATCCTGTGGGAGGTAGTCACCCCATACCCATCCTGTGGGCGGTAGTCACCCAATACCCATCCTGTGAGCGGTAGTCACCCAATACCCATCCTGTGGGTGGTAGTCACCCCATACCCATCCTGTGGGCGGTAGTCACTCAATACCCATCCTGTGGGTGGTAGTCACCCCATACCCATCCTGTGGGCGAAAGTCACCCCATACCCATCCTGTGGGTGGTAGTCACCCCATATCCATCCTGTGGGCGGTAGTCACCCAATACCCATCCTGTGGGCGGAAGTCACAAAATACCCATCCTGTGGGTGGTAGTCACCCCATACCCATCCTGTGGGTGGTAGTCACCCAATACCCATCCTGTGGGTGGTAGTCACCCCATACCCATCCTGTGGGCGAAAGTCACCCCATACCCATCCTGTGGGCGGTAGTCACCCCATACCTATCCTGTGGGTGGTAGTCACCCCATACCCATCCTGTGGGCGGTAGTCACAAAATACCCATCCTGTGGGTGGTAGTCACCCCATACCCATCCTGTGGGCGGCAGTCACCCCATACCCATCCTGTGGGCGATAGTCACCCCATACCCATCCCGTGGGCGGTAGTCACCCTGGGGTGGAAGGTACGTGAGTATTTATAGTCAGGTTCAGAATGTTGAGGTCAGGTGGAGAATGCTGCATCTGATGATCTACCGGGTGGGGTTATATAGTCTAAAATCTTGGGTAGCTTGGCAGGGGTAATGGACAAGTTGTGAGTAGACCTTCTGCAGTGTTCTATGTTCTTATGTGGGATAGCGATGAAGAAGTTTCTTGGCAAGTGGTTCAGCTATGTTATAGAAGCCATTGTTCTGGTTGAAATTGTTGGTTATAGAGATAAGCGATGGTTCCAGGATTCATCGGTACTGAGTGTTGTCTTCTGTGGCGATGTCTTGAGTTTCTGTAGTTAATTAAATGGTTGTGTGAACTGCGATGTTGTACACAGGCATTCCTTGTATCGTCAGTCCTGCTTGCGTATTGGTGTTCTGAAATACGTGTTTGGAGGTCTCTTGATGTTTCGCCCACGTATAATTTGTTGCAGTCATTGTAGTCATTACAAGGGATTGTGTATACCCCTGCAGAGGATGGAAGCTTGTCCTGTCTACTACTGGTGATGTCCTTGATGGTCGTGGTTGTGGAGGTAGATACTTGGAATGATGTATTGGAAAAGATGTTGGAAACATGTTTGGCAATGGAGTTGGTGGGGAGGACTATGTATCTCTTCTCGGCAGTGTCTTCTCTGGGTGTGTTGAAGATGTTTAATGCCCGCCGTCTGCAGTCTCTGATGAAGTGACGAGGATAGTGGAGTTTAGAAAATACTTGTTCAATTATAGTGCATTCTTCCTCAAGGAACTCATTGCTGCAGATTCTGAGTGCGCGCAGGAAGAAGCCTATAATTACACCACGTTTAGTTTTGGTGTCGTGGTGAGAGTAGAAGTGGAGAAGACCGCTTTGGTTGGTTGGTTTCGATAGACTTTAAAACGAAGTTCATGGTCAGCTTTGCAGAGAAGAACATCAAGGAAAGGAAGAGTGTTGTCTACTTCTTCTTCTTCAAGTGTGAACTGGATTGAAAGCTCGACCTGGTTGAGCTTGTCTTGGAGAGCTTGAACGTTGAAGCGCCTGGGAGTTATGAGGAGAATGTCGTCAACATAACGGAGCCAGGTGACAGTCGAAGGAATAATGGTGGAGAAACGCTCGGCTTCCAGACGTGCCATTTATAAGTTCGCCAGGACGGCACTGAGTGGCGAGCCCATGGGTAGACCAAAAGTCTACAACCACGGTGTTGTAAACACCACCTCCAAGGCTGAGGGACTGATTACCTCATCTTTTGTATATAGTTCTTCTGTTTTCTAATTATGTCCAAGAATTTGTATTGATAAAGCCACTGGATGGCGAAACGTTTACAATAAAGATAACCAGATGTTGCACAAGTGTCTTAACTTTCATCTTCAGACCAAAAGTCTGTTGAAAGAGGTGATTTTCGAAAGAGAAACACGTAAAGCCGACACATAGTTCAACGAGGTCGATGAAATCGCTGGCTGGAATAGGAAGATCAAGTGAATCGTCAATTTCAACCAGAACAATGGCTTCTATAACATAGCTGAACCACTTGCCAAGAAACTTCTTCATCGCTATCCCACATAAGAACATAGAACACCGCAGAAGGTCTACTCACAACTTGTCCATTACCCCTGCCAAGCTACCCAAGATTTTAGACTATATAACCCCACCCGGTAGATCATCAGATGCAGCATTCTCCACCTGACCTCAACATTCTGAATCTGACTATAAATACTCACGTACCTTCCATCCCAGGTAGATCTGTTTGTGACTTGAAAAAGCCCACTGTGTGGGCGAAACGTTGTCAATAAAGGATCACATTAAACTGCATATGTGTTTATGTTTCCATTGTGTCGGTATTTTATACCATTTATTTTCACAAGACTGGTGTGTTGTCTGACACAAGACAGTTGTGTTGTCTGACACAAGATTGGGGTGTTGTCTGACACAAGATTGGGGTGTTGTCTGACACAAGACTGGTGTGTTGTCTGACACAAGACTGGTGTGTTGTGTGACACAAGACTGGGGTGTTGTCTGACACAAGATTGGGGTGTAGTCTGACACAAGACTGGGGTGTTGTCTGTACACAAGACTGGTGTGTTGTCTGACACAAGACTGGGGTGTTGTCTGACACAAGACTAGTGTGTTGTCTGACACAAGACTGGTGTGTTGTCTGACATAAGACTGGGGTGTTGTCTGACACAAGGCTGGTGTGTTGTCTGACACAAGATTGGGGTGTTGTCTGACACAAGACTGATGTGTTGTCTGACACAAGACTGATGTGTTGTCTGACACAAGACTGGTGTGTTGTCTGACACAAGACTGGTGTGTTGTCTGACACAATACTGGTGTGTTGTCTGACACAAGACTGGTGTGTTGTCCGACACAAGATTGAAGTGTTGTCTGACACAAGATTGGGGTGTTGTCTGACATAAGATTCGGGTGTTGTCTGACACAAGATTGGGGTGTTGTCTGGCACAAGATTGGGGTGTTGTCTGACACAAGATTGGGGTGTTGTCTGACACAAGATTGGGGTATTGTGTGACACAAGATTGGGGTGTTGTCTGACACAAGATTGGGATGTTGTCCGACACAAGATTGGGGTGTCTGACACAAGACTGGGGTGTCGTCTGACACAAGATTGGGGTGTTGTCTGGCACAAGACTGGGGTGTTGTCTGACACAAAACTGGGGTGTTGTCTGACACAAGACTGGTGTGTTGTCTGACACAAGACTGGGGTGTTGTCTGACACAAGACTGGAGTGCTGTCTGACACAAGACTGGTGTGATGTCTGACACAAGACAGGTGTGTTGTCTGACACAAGACTGGGGTGTTGTCTGACACAAGACTGGTGAGTTGTCTGACACAAGACTGGGGTGTTGTCTGACACAAGACTGGGGTGTTGTCTGACACAAGACTGCTGTGTTGTCTGACACAACACTGGTGTTGTCTGACACAAGACTGGTGTGTTGTCTGAAACAAGATTTGGGTGTTGTCTGACACAAGATTGGGATGTTGTCTGACAAAAGATTGGGGTGTTGTCTGACACAAGATTGGGGTGTTGTCTGACACAACACTGGTGTTGTCTGACACAAGACTGGTGTGTTGTCTGACACAAGATTGGGGTGTTGTCTGACACAAGACTGGTGTGTTGTCTGACACAAGATTGGGGTGTTGTCTGACAAGATTGGGGTGTTGTCTGACACAAGACTGGTGTGTTGTCTGACACAACACTGGTGTTGTCTGACACAAGACTGGTGTGTTGTCTGACACAAGAATGGGGTGTTGTCTGACACAAGATTGGGGTGTTGTCTGATACAAGATTGGGGTGTTGTCTGACACAAGATTGGGATGTTGTCTGACACAAGATTGGGGTGTTGTCTGACACAAGATTGGGGTGTTGTCTGACAAAAGATTGGGGTGTTGTCTGACACAAGATTGGGGTGTTGTCTGACACAAGATTGAAGTGTTGTCTGACACAAGATTGGGGAGTTGTCTGACACAAGATTGGGGTGTTGTCTGACACAAGATTGGGGTGTTGTCTGACACAAGATTGGGGTGTTGTCTGACACAAGATTGGGGTGTTGTCTGACACAAGATTGGGGTGTTGTCTGACACAAGATTGGGGTGTTGTCTGACACAAGATTGGGGTGTTGTCTGACACAAGACTGGTGTGTTGTCTGACACAAGATTGGGGTGTTGTCTGACACAAGATTGGGGTGTTGTCTGACACAAGATTGGGGTGTTGTCTGACACAAAATTGGGGTGTTGTCTGACACAAGATTGGGGTGTTGTCTGACACAAGATTGGGGTGTTGTCTGACACAAGATTGGGGTGTTGTCTGACACAAGATTGGGGTGTTGTCTGGCACAAGATTGGGGTGTTGTCTGACACAAGACTGGGGTGTTGTCTGACACAAGATTGGGGTGTTGTCTGACACAAGATTGGGGTGTTGTCTGACACAAGATTGGGGTGTTGTCTGAGGGGAAGAGTTGAATACAAAGAATAACCCGGGAATTTCCCCAACAAAAATAAAATAAAATTTCCAGGTAATCTTACCGGTTTTATCCAACAACCTCAATCACTAGAACATTCTTCCCTTCCTCTCTCCCTTCCTCCCTCCTTCCGTCCTCCCTCCCTCCGTCCCTTCCTCCCTCCCTCCCTCCCTTCCTCCCTCCCTTCCTTCCTACCTCCCTTCCTTCCCTCCTCTCTCCCTTCCTACCTCCCTCCCTTCCTCCCTCTCTTCCTACCTCCCTCCCTTCCTTCCTTCCTTCCTTCCTCCCTCCCTTCCTACCTCCCTCCCTTCCTTTCTTTCTTCCTACCTCCCTCCCTTCCTCCCTTCCTTCCTCCCTTCCTACCTCCCTCTCTCCCTCCCTACCTCCCTCCCTCCTTCCTTCCTACCTCCCTCCCTTCTTTCCTACCTCCCTCCCTCCTTCCTTCCTACCTCCCTTCCTCCTTCCTTCCTACCTCCTTCCCTCCTTCCTTCCTCCCTCCCTCCCTCCCTTCCTCCCTCCTTCCGTCCTTCCTCCCTCCGTCCCTTCCTCCCTCCCTCTCTCCCTTCCTCTCTCCCTCCCTTCCTCCCTCCTTCCGTCCTCCCTCCCTCCGTCCCTTCCTCCCTCCCTCAGTCCCTTCCCCCCTCCCTCCCTCCCTTCCTCCCTCCCTCCGTCCCTACCTCCCTCCCTACCTCCTTCCTACCTCCCTCCCTTCTTTCCTACCTCCCTCCCTCCTTCCTTCCTACCTCCCTTCCTCCTTCCTTCCTACTTCCTTCCCTCCTTCCTTCCTCCCTCCCTCCCTCCCTTCCTCCCTCCTTCCGTCCTTTCCTCCCTCCGTCCCTTCCTCCCTCCCTTCCTCCCTCCCTCCCTTCCTCCCTCCTTCCGTCCTCCCTCCCTCCGTCCCTTCCTTCCTCCCTCCGTCCCTTCCTCCCTCCCTCCCTCCTTTCCTCCCTCCCTTCCTTCCTACCTCCCTTCCTTCCTACCTCCCTTCCTTCCTACCTCCCTACCTTCCTACCTCCCTTCCTTCCTACCTCCCTTCCTCCCTTCTTTCCCTCCTCCCTCTCTTCCTACCTCCCTACCTCCCTCCCTCTCTTCCTACCTCCCTACCTCCCTCCCTCTCTTCCTACCTCCCTCCCTCTCTTCCTACCTCCCTACCTCCCTCCCTTCCTACCTCCCTCCCTTCCTTCCTTTCTTCCTACCTCCCTCCCTTCCTTCCTCCCTTCCTACCTCCCTCCCTCCTTCCTTCCTACCTCCCTTCCTTCCTTTCTACCTCCCTCCCTCCTTTCATCCTACCTCCCTCCCTTCTTTCCTACCTCCCTTCCCACCTCCCTCAATCGTTTCCTTCCTCCCAAGTCAGCTAGATCTGCTATTACCCAGGAAATATTTTTGTTATACATGTGCGTCATACTGTACACTCTTATAATTTAGTAAACCAATATATATATATATATATATATATATATATATATATATATATATATATATATATATATATATATATATATATATATATATATATATACAGAGGGGAAAATGCTTGCTGCATACTTGGCTCGCATCCGGCCTCGGAGGAGCTGGAGGAAATTCATGATCTTTAATACACTGTACCATTGTATTCATGTTTGTGTTTTCTGTAAATTTATTCTGTTTATTAATAAATGTTCATATAGAATATAAAATATATGGGGTGGTAGGAGAAGAAAATATTCAAACAGCTCCGGGGAGAACCTTGAGTTTTCAGCACCCATATCCAACACATAACAAAAAAACTATCCAAAACAGTTGGGATCCTCTCCAAGATACGATACTACGTGCCCCAAAATGCCCTTCTCACACTATACCATTCACTCATTTATCCATACCTCACCTATGCTATTTGTGCTTGGGGATCAACTGCAGCAACACATCTAAAGCCAATAATAACCCAACAAAAAGCCACAGTAAGAATAATCACTAAATCCCATCCCTGGCAACACACCCCCACTCTTCATAGATCTAAACTTACTCCCTGTTCAGAACATCCACACTTACTACTGTGCAATCTACATCTACAGGACCTTAAATTCCAATATTAACGTTGACCTAAGATGCTTTCTTGATAGTTGTGACAGGACCCACAGGCATAACACCATACACAAACGTCTCTACGACATTCGTGTCCGACTAAATCTTTACAAAAATTCAATGTATGTCAAAGGCTCTAAAATCTGGAACACCCTACCTGAAAACTCTAGAACTGCAGACACATTCATCACCTTCAAAACTACCGTTAGAAAACATCCTATCTCCCTGATACACCCCGTCAACTAACTACATAAAAACCACCTGGTGGTTCACACTTACACTCACTCACTCACCCATTTGACTATAAGCACAGAAATACGAATCTTAATCTTAAAATAATGATTCCTAACTAGTCATAAGTTTGCCTGTGATACTCCAATATAGAAACTATGTATTGTGCCATAACAAAAGCATTCACATTGCTAAACTCACAAACTAGTATTTAGTCACTTAGTATTTAGTCAACTTACTCCATAATTTGTAATAATTTAGGGTTAAGAATTAATATAAGTTTGCCCGAAATGCCTAGCCTTGCTAGGTGTTTCAGTGGCCCCCTCTGTAATTAGTATTTTATTACATGTAAACCACACAATAACCAAAATCTGTAAACCCCACTTTGTAATCCTTTGAGAGAATAAACTTGATTGGTTGACTGAGTTTTCCCCGAGGTACGTTTATTGTCTTCTCTGAGGATGAGGGTCCCCAGTCCAGCTATAGAGGTGGTACTTCCCTATATTATATATATATATATATATATATATATATATATATATATATATATATATATACATATATATATATATTCATATATATATATATATATATATGCAAAACAACCACTGTGAAAGAGTAGTGAAATTCCAAGCGCTTTCGTAACTACTCACATTGTCATAGTTCCTTGACAATGTGAGTAGTCACGAAAGCACTTGGAATTTCACTACTCTTTCACAGTGGTTGTTTTGCATATTTTAAAATCACCTGTTTACTGTGATCTTATTGCATATATATATATATATATATATATATATATATATATATATATATATATATATATATATATATATATATATATATATATATATATATATATATATATTATATATATATATATATATATATATATATGTGTGTGTGTGTGTGTGTGTGTGTGTGTGTGTGTGTGTGTGTGTGTGTGTGTGTGTGTGTGTCGTGCCGAATAGGCAGAACTTGCGATCTTGGCTTAAATAGCAACGTTCATCTTGCCATATAGGACAAGCGAAAATTTGTGTATGCAATAATTTCGCCAAAATCATTCTGAACCTAACGAAAAAAATATATTTCACTGTGTTTGTTTAGTATTAAATTACTGTAAGCAAATCTAAAATATATTAAGTTGGGTTAGGCTAAAATAAGTTTTCCTTGTTATAATAAGGTTAGGTAAGTTTTCTAAGATTCTTTTGGTGCAAAATTAAAAATTTTTACATTAACATTATTGAAAAAATATATCTTTAAACGTATAAGAGAAATTTTTAGAAAGGACTTAATTTTAAATGAGTTCTTGCTAATTGACCAGTTTTACATATTCGGCACGACATATATATATATATATATATATATATATATATATATATATATATATATATATATATATATATATATATATATATATATATATATATATATTATTACTATATATGTGTGTGTGTGTGTGTGTGTGTGTGTGTGTATCTTTCTTTCAACACACCGGCCGTATCCCACCGAGGCGGGGCGGCCCAAAAGAAAAAACGAAAGCTTCTCCTTTTACATTTAGTAATATATACAGGAGAAGGGGTTACTAGCCCCTTGCTCCCGGCATTTTAGTCGTCTCTTACGACATGCATGGCTTACGGAGGAAGAATTCTGTTCCACTTCCCCATGGAGATAAGAGGAAATAAACAAGAACAAGAACTAGAAAGAAAATAGAAGACACCCCAGAGGGGTGTGTATATATATGCTTGTAAATGTATGTGTACCTGGAGGTTACCTGGAGGTTATTCCGGGGATCAACGCCCCCGCGGCCCGGTCCATCACCAGGCCTCCCGATGGATCAGGGCCTGATCAACTAGGCTGTTACTGCTGGCCGCACGCAGTCCAACGTACGAGCCACAGCCCGGCTGATCTGGCACTGACTTTAGGTATCTGTCCAGCTCTCTCTTGAAGGCAGCCAGGGGTTTATTGGCAATTCCCCTAATGCTTGATGGGAGGCTGTTGAACAGTTTTGGGCCCCGGACACTTATGGTGTTTTCTCTTAGTGTACCAATGGCGCCCCTACTTTTTATTGGCGGCATTTTGCATCGCCTGCCCAGTCTTTTACTTTCGTAGGGAGTGATTTCTGTGTGCAGATTTGGGACCATTCCTTCCAAGATTTTCCAAGTGTAGATTATGATATATCTCTCCCTCCTGCGTTCCAACGAGTACAAGTCAAGTGCTTCCAAGCGTTCCCAGTAGTTAAGGTGCTTGACAGAACTTATACGTGCAGTAAAGGATCTCTGTACACTCTCTAGATCTGCGATTTCACCTGCTTTGAATGGAGATGTTAATGTACAGCAGTATTCCAGCCTAGAGAGAACAAGTGATTTGAAAAGGATCATCATGGGCTTGGCATCTCTCGTTTTGAAAGTTCTCATTATCCATCCTATCTTTTCTTTGCACTTGCGATCGTGGTACTGTTGTGATCCTTGAAAGTGAGATCCTCAGACATTACTACTCCCAGGTCCCTTACATTATTTTTCCGCTCTATTGTATGGCCGGAGTCAGTAGTATACTCTGTTCTAGTTATTATCTCCTCCAGTTTTCCATAACGGAGTAGTTGGAATTTGTCCTCATTGAACATCATATTGTTTACCGTTGCCCACTGGAAAACATTGTTTATATCTTCTTGGAGGTTAACCGCGTCCTCAGCAGATGACAGCCTCATGCAGATCCTAGTATCATCCGCAAAGGATGATACGGTGCTGTGGTGTGGTGACCTAAGTGTAAGTAGAAGAAGCAAGACGTACCTGAAACCTTGCATGTTCATGAGACAGAAAAATGGACACCAGCAATCCTACCATCATGTAAAACAATTACAGGTTTTCGTTTTACACTCACTTGGCAGGACGGTAGTACCTCCCTGGGTGGTTGCTGTCTACCAGCCTACTACCTAGAATATATCTATATATATATATCTAGATATATATATATATATATATATATATATATATATATATATATATATTTGGTACAGATACATTTTGCCGTATAAGTCATGACTCCCTTCACCCACGTTACCCCCGCTATTGCTCCCCGTGCCCACGATGCCAGTAATGTCACAAGGTGGGCCGAGTTCCCAGGGGCATAGCCAAGAGGCATCTGCCAGGTGTGCAACCGGAAATGTACACACAATCTCACAAGTCTAAACATCCGTGCACACGATGAGTGCCAAGGTTCCTGGAGAGCTACAACCAGGAACAACCAACAGCCCCTCCCAGCAGACAGAGCTGACAGCCACCGTGACTTCACCTGTACAGATAACCTAAAATCTGCAATCAAATTAACATCCACCAGGACGATGACACACATCCACAAAGCAGCTCGCCCTCAAGCTGCTACTAAATTCGCTGACCTCTAAATGTAAGTCAGCGATGCCCCTGAAATCAATGGATCCTAGCACGACTCACGAAATCGTAATGACACGATTGCAAACAAACCATACCACGGGCGGGATTGATTATTATTATTATAATCAAGGGGAAGCGCTAAACCCGTAGGATTATACAGCGCCCAGGGGGGGATGTGGAAGGCATTCAGGCTTAATTCGGGGAACTGGAGCACAGATTCAATTCCCTAAATCAAGAGCCCCTCACCAACATCAAGGAACCTTCCATGAGGGGCGGGCGGGATTGAACCCGCGGTCAGAGAGTCTCAAAACTCCAGACCGTCGCGTTAGCCACTGGACCAGCTAGCCACAATAAGATTCGTCCAACTAGGTATATTTCTACACCATAGGAAGGTTAGCATAGGCACCACTGTGACCACAAATGCACTTGTGGTCACAGTGGTGCCTATAACCTTCCTATGGTGTAGAAATACACCTAGTTGGACGAATCTTATTGTGGCTAGCTGGTCCAGTGGCTAACGCGACGGTCTGGAGTTTTGAGACTGACCGCGGGTTCAATCCCGCCCGTGGTATGGTTTGATACTAGCACAATCTACTGCTTTTTGGCAATGCCTGTCTGGCTGTCCCACCCAGGAGGAACAAGTATCTGACATTTGTTATTAGGGCATTAAATGCATTCCCTTGAGATGACAACCTCATCCGTCTTCCCTCTAGGGCGACAAACACCAGTCGGGGAAATGCCAACAACAGAACATCTGTTATCTCCAAAATCAGAGCTCAATTTAGCAAAAAAAAAAAAAAATAGAAGAAGGTAATACTACTGGAGCACTCAGGCTTATAACGTCATTACAGCACAAGCCGTGAAGGACAAACATCCACCCAGAGCTCCAAATACCAACTATGAGAGTGCAGCAGGTGAATTATTATTATAATCAAAAAAGAAGCGCTAAGCCACAAGACAGCAGGTGAAGAACATTTAACCCTCCAGGACGCTGATGTGTATAAAACCGCCTTGTCATTACCACGGGGCTCAGCAGGGGGTTTCACCTGTTTATGATCACTTCATTTAAAACAAATGCTCAATCCAGCACTCTGGAGGGTTTCAGAGAGGTTGCTGTCTAAACTCACTAAATTTTCCAATGTCTGCCTGGCTGACAGTGTCCCGGCCACTCTTCTTTGGTACCTCACTATGTACCCTCCGCAAAAAGGGTGAAGGAATCAGGCCACTGCAGTGGGCAACACCCTTCCGCGCCTCATCGCCAAGGCAGCAGTAAGAATGGTGTGTCAAGAGGTTGCCACAATGCTGAAACCAGCACAACTCGGTTCTGGTGTTCAACAAGGCTGTGAAGCAGCCGCCCATGCAGCACGAGTATACATCAATAACATGTCAGATGAAAAAGCCTATTCAAACTAGACTTTGCCAATGCATTCATCTTAGAAGGGGTGCTGCTCTCCAAGCAGTTTCTAGACACTTCCCTTCCCTCTATCCTTTCATACAATCGTGTTATAGTGGGACTTCTAAACTACTGTTTGGAGACCATGAAACTGACTCGTGCGAGGGTGTACAACAGGGAGACCTTCTAGCCCCTTTTCTGCCTGGTCATCAAGCACGTCACAGAAACAGTCCAGTGAACTCAATATCTGATTCTTGGATGTGTAAAGTAAAAGGACACAAGTGCAACTAATGTGACATTTTTATTGTGGCAACGTTTCGCTCTCCTGGTAATTTTACCAACATTATTACATGATTCTTGGATGATGGTACCCTGGCTGGTATTACAGAATCTTTTATAGAAGACATCAGAAAAATAAAGGACACTGGCGAGAGACTGGGCCTATCTTTAAACCCCGCTAAATGTGAAACGGTTTCTACTAATCGACAGATAATTGGGGATATTAGTGTTGTTTTACCACGAGCCATCGATCCAGCCAATAGCACTCTCCTTGGTGTTCCTCTTGAGTCCAATCTAATAACCTGAGAATCTCTCTTGATGTGTTCCATGTAATCCGAGAATCTCTCCTGATCAGAAGTCAATGACTAATTTTACTGGGTTAAACTAGATTAAATCTATATAAATATTACAACATGCACCCTTGAATCTGCGTGCCCTCAAGACCATTGTAACGATTTTGTATACCCTGTATCCAAAGCCTGAAGAAAAAGTTACTAAACCTAAATCGATGGTTAATCTTATTTGGATTGGTTTTAACCCGTGTAAGTCCCAAACTGTCATTTTTATTGAAGAAATTGGGAACATTGAAATACTGGTTTTGATAAGATAATTTGAGAGTTCCTCATCTGAATGACGTTAAACCTTCATCACGGTAACTTGATAATGCAACTTCTGAGCGGTTTCAAACTTAGTGTTTTATAAGATATTGATCAGTGTGCGATTATTAAGAATGTCTCTTCAGCTAGGCTTGTAATTTTAAAATTTGTTTTTTTATGGAAAGATATAATTTGTATTGGGTTGTATATACATCCTAATTTGTCAACTTGTGAATGCATTTTCCCTTCCACTAAAAAATCTTCAACACTAACATTAAGCTTCATAACAAACTTAGCCCCTACTCTGCACTATGCCTTTCGTGTGTATTGAGGTAAAGGGGACTGGGGTTATGCAATACAGGACAGTAGAAATATGTCACTGACTTTTTTGGGTTACCTGAGGTAATTTACACATAATCGTGCTTATGGGGACCTGTACCCAAATCAAACTTATTTACGGGGATACCTGTCTTGGATCATGAAGCGACGAAAGACATCTAGTGTAACCAACAATGCTTTTTATGACCAGAGATACGCTGAAGGATGAAGAAAAGCTGGTGTGGGGAAGGACGGGGGTAGAGGGAGAGAGGAATAAAGGCAGCAGGAGAGACAAGATGTACTTGATGTGTGTGGTGACGGTAGGTCTGTCACCTCACTACACCTCTTGATGTGTGTGGTGACGGTAGGTCTGTCACCTCACTACATCTCTTGATGTGTGGTGACGGTAGGTCTGTCACCTCACTACACCTCTTGATGTGTGGTGACGGTAAGTCTGTCTCCTCAATACACCTCTTGATGTGTGTGGTGACGGTAGATCTGTCATCTCACTACACCTCTTGATGTGTGTGGTGACGGTAGGTCTGTCACCTCACTACACCTCTTTGATGTGTGATGACGGTAGGTCTGTCACCTCGCTACACCTCTTGATGTGTGTGGTGACGGTAGGTCTGTCTCCTCACTACACCTCTTGTGTGTGGTGACGGTAGGTCTGTCACCTCACTACACCTCTTGATGTGTGTGGTGACGGTAGGTCTGTCACCTCACTACACCTCTTGATGTGTGTGGTGACGGTAGGTCTGTCACCTCACTACACCTCTTTGATGTGTGATGACGGTAGGTCTGTCACCTCGCTACACCTCTTGATGTGTGTGGTGACGGTAGGTCTGTCTCCTCACTACACCTCTTGTGTGTGGTGACGGTAGGTCTGTCACCTCACTACACCTCTTGATGTGTGTGGTGACGGTAGGTCTGTCACCTCACTACACCTCTTGATGTGTATGGTGACGGCAGGTCTGTCAACTCACTACACCTCTTTGATGTGTGCTGACGGTAGGTCTGTCACCTCACTACACCTCTTGATGTGTGTGGTGACGGTAGGTCTGTCACCTCACTACACCTCTTGATGTGTATGGTGACGGCAGGTCTGTCAACTCACTACACCTCTTTGATGTGTGCTGACGGTAGGTCTGTCACCTCACTACACCTCTTGATGTGTGTGGTGACGGTAAGTCTGTCACCTCACTACACCTCTTGATGTGTATGGTGACGGCAGGTCTGTCAACTCACTACACCTCTTTGATGTGTGCTGACGGTAGGTCTGTCACCTCACTACACCTCTAAATATAACCACGTTGGTACATTTTGATTCCTCTAAGACTCTTAATTACCTAACCTTGAAGACCTTTACCAAGGACCAACAATGTAAATAAGACTAACTTTTCTTTGGGTTATTCTGGTGGGTAATTTACACTATGATAATTGTATTTACGTGTACCTGTGCCTAGATAAACTTAATCAGGACGACGTTTAATTTATACAAGGTTTTGTCAAGTAGGTGAAATGTAGTAATAAGGGCCATCTGGAGTATGTTTTTTACCACTTGTTAACTATACAATTATCATTATCATTCAGTCATTAACGTCACAGAGTACCAAGTACCCTTGTAAGGAGTGTAATTTAACATGTTGTAGTGTTATGAATTTTAAGTACAAAGTTACTAACCTGAAGCAGTGAGCACCAATAGTACAGAAGACACCACAGATGGTCCAGACATAGAGTGCAGCAGCTGGTGAACCAGCGTAGTGTAGTACTCCACCTGGAGACACAAACACTCCAGAACCAATGATGGAACCCACGATGATTGAAACACCATTGATCAGTGTTACTTTTCTCCTTAATACTACTCTTCCTACTTCACTCTCTGTTACCTCCATATTTACTCTTGTAACTCTCCTTCTTATCTCTCTCTTGCTGTTCTCAAGCTTCCTTATTGCTATTTATGACAGCTTTCTTCTCTTCCTGTCTTTGTATCTCTCTTCCTGCTGATATGCTTTCTTCTTGCTGTTTTTTTTTATGACTAAGCTTTCTTCTCTTCTTGTCTCTCTTCCTGCTGTCAAGCTTCCTTATTGCTCTTTATGACTAAGCTTTCTTCTCTTCTTGTCTCTCTTCCTGCTGTCAAGCTTCCTTATTGCTCTTTATGACTAAGCTTTCTTCTCTTCTTGTCTTCTCTCTTCCTACTGTTAAGCTTCCTTCTTGCTCTCTAAGACTAAGCTTCCTTCTCTTCTTGTCTCTCTTCCTGCTGTCAAGCTTCCTTCTTGCTCTTTATGACTAAGCTTCCTTCTCTTCTTGTCTCTCTTCCTGCTGTCAAGCTTCCTTCTTGCTCTTTATGACTAAGCTTCCTTCTCTTCCTGTCTTCTCCCAAGCTTCGTTATTCCTCTATAACTCAACTTTCTTCTCGTCTTCTCTCAGACTTTCCTCTCGTTATTTACTGCGGATGCTGATAATGTCCTGGCTGATAGTTCACAGTAGCTGTCAGTTAACAGCCTCAAAAGAAGCGCTAAGCCACAAGGGCTATACAGCAACAGCCTCAAATACGCAGTAATTATTGATATATAACTCAAAGATTATAGGAGACAGCGAGGAACCTTGTCCAACACCAGTCACTGTTGTTACCAGTAGATCTCTGGTAGATGATGTTAACACTGACTGGTAGATGATGTTAACACTGACTGGTAGATGATGTTAACACTGACTGGTAGATGATGTTAACACTGACTGGTAGATGATGTTAACACTGACTGGTAGATGATCGTTACACTGACTGGTAGATGATCTTTACACTGACAACAAGTGCTGCAGTGTTCCGGCAGGCCAAGAACTTGATGTCAACTGCAAAATAAACAATGAACTTAAAAGCAAAACTTTCAAGTCCAAAATGTTGGTGCTAGGTGTTGGTGACTTTGGTCTGAAGGAAAATTAAATCTTGTACCAGTACGACAAAGTCCGTCATTTTTTCATGAAATTAATGCAATACCTCAGCAACCTAGTAAGAGCTTGCAACAGCCGTGAGCTACACGAGAGAGAGATAGAGAGAGTGACGACAGCACACACCTCGATGACTGCTCCAGGGACACTGGCCGCTCCAGCCGCCGCCAAAACGTTTTATCTCACACTGGGAAAAGTTGTTTTACGGCAGTTGATACCGACTCGGGACTCTTAATCCATGGAACTGGAATTATCTTTCTTAAACTGAACAGAACTAGCTTCCATTCCCCAGGCAATGAATGACCCCTATGGGTTGAGCGCTCCCTCCTCACCCCGTAAATGCAACAGCGTAGTCTGGCGGCGCCACTGTCAAACGCAAAAAAAAATCATTTAGTTAGAGTTCATTGAATTATTCAAGATTAAACTCTACACAAACTCTACACAAACTCTACATAAACTCTACATAAACTACACAAACTACTACATAACTTAAAAAACATGTATGAAGCTCTCTTCCAATGGAAATAAATAACTTTGTTCTGGGTTATCCTGGGTAATTTGTTACTATGTATAAGTAACTATACACTTACTTACTTACTTACTTACTTACTTACTTACTTACTTACTTACTTATTATTCAGCAGTATCAGCAGTATCATCATGCAGCAGTGTACGACTCAGGTATAAAAATAAGGAGCCGCTGAGAATGATTTTCCAGGAGAACTTATTGCGTCATGATGGTGGATGTGACAACACTACTGACAACACTGCTGACAACACTGCTGACAACGCTACTTACTTCCTGACAACACTACTGACTCCCTGACAACATTACTGACTCCCTGACAACACTACTGACTCCCAGACAACACTACTGATAACACTACTGACTCCCTGACAACACTACTGACTCCCAGACAGCACTACTGATAACACTACTGACTCCCTGACAACACTACTGACTCCCTGACAACACTACTGACTCTCTGACAACACTACTGACTCCCTGACAACACTACTGACTCCCAGACAACACTACTGATAACACTACTGACTCCCTGACAACACTACTGACTCCCTGACAACACTACTGACTCTCTGACAACACTACTGACTCCCTGACAACACTACTGACTCCCAGACAACACTACTGACTCCCAGACAACACTACTGACTCCATGACAACACTACTGACTCCCACACAACAATACTGACTCCCAGACAACACTACTGATAACACTACTGACTCCCTGACAACACTACTGACTCCCTGACAACACTACTGACTCCCAGACAACACTACTGACTCCCAGACAACACTACTGATAACACTACTGACTCCCTGACAACACTACTGACTCCCAGACAACACTACTGACTCCCAGACAACACTACTGATAACACTACTGACTCCCTGACAACACTACTGACTCCCTGACAACACTACTGACTCCCAGACAACACTACTGACTCCCAGACAACACTACTGATAACACTACTGACTCCCTGACAACACTACTGACTCCCAGACAAAACTACTGACTCCCTAACAACACTACTGACTCCCAGACAACACTACTGACTCCCAGACAAAACTACTGACTCCCTAACAACACTACAGACTCCCAGACAACACTACTGACTCCCTAACAACACTACTGACTCCCAGACAACACTACTGACTCCCTGACAACACTACTGACTCCCTGACAACACTACTGACTCCCAGACAGCACTACTGACTCCCAGACAACACTACTGATAACACTACTGACTCCCTGACAACACTACTGACTCCCAGACAAAACTACTGACTCCCAGACAAAACTACTGACTCCCAGACAAAACTACTGACTCCCTAACAACACTACTGACTCCCAGACAACACTACTGACTCCCTGACAACACTACTGATAGCACTACTGACTCCCTGACAACACTACTGACTCCCTGACAACACTACTGATAACACTACTGACTCCCTGACAACACTACTGACTCCCTGACAACACTACTGATAACACTACTGACTCCCTGACAACACTACTGACTCCCAGACAAAACTACTGACTCCCAGACAAAACTACTGACTCCCTAACAACACTACTGACTCCCAGACAACACTACTGACTCCCTGACAACACTACTGATAGCACTACTGACTCCCTGACAACACTACTGACTCCCTGACAACACTACTGACTCCCTGACAACACTACTGACTCCCAGACAACACTACTGACTCCCTGACAACACTACTGACTCCCTGACAACACTACTAACTCCCAGACAACACTACTGATAACACTACTGACTCCCTGACAACACTACTGACTCCCTGACAACGCTACTGACTCCCTGGCAACACTACTGACTCCCTAACAACACTACTGACTCCAAGACAACACTACTGATAACACTACTGACTCCAAGACAACACTACTGACTCCCAGACAACACTACTGACTCTCTGACAACACTACTGACTCCCTGACAACACTACTGACTCCCAGACAACACTACTGACTCCCAGACAACACTACTGACTCCCTGACAACACTACTGACTCCCAGACAACACTACTGACTCCCAGACAACACTACTGACTCCCTGACAACACTACTGATTCCCTGACAACACTACTGATAACACTATTGACTCCCTGACAACATTACTGACTCCCTGACAACACTACTGACACCCTGACAACACTACTGACTCCCTGACAACACTACTGACTCCCAGACAACAATACTGACCACACTACTGACTCCCTGACAACACTACTGACTCCCTGGCAACACTACTGACTCCCTGACAACACTACTGATAACACTACTGACTCCCTGACAACACTACTGATAACACTACTGACTCCCTGGCAACACTACTGATAACACTACTGACTCCCTGACAACACTACTGACTCCCTGACAACACTACTGATAACACTACTGACTCCCTGACAACACTACTGATAGCACTACTGACTCCCTGACAATACTTCTAATAACACTACTGACTCCCTGACAACACTACTGACTAGCTGACAACACTACTGACTCCCTGACAACACGACTGACAACACTACTGACTCCCTGACAACACTACTGACTCCCTGACAACACTACTGACTCCCTGACAACACTACTGACTCTCTGACAACACTACTGACTCCCTGACTACACTACTGACTCCCAGACAACACTACTGACTCCCAGACAACACTACTGACTCCCTGACAACACTACTGACTCCCTGACAACACTACTGACTCCCAGACAACACTACTGACTCCCTGACAACACTACTGACTCCCTGACAACACTACTGACTCCCTGACAACACTACTGACTCCCAGACAACACTACTGATAACACTACTGACTCCCTGACAACACTACTGACTCCCTGACAACACTACTGACTCTCTGACAACACTACTGACTCCCTGACAACACTACTGACTCCCTGACAACACTACTGACTCCCAGACAACACTACTGACTCCCTGACAACACTACTGACTCCCAGACAACACTACTGACTCCCAGACAACACTACTGACTCCCTGACAACACTACTGACTCCCAGACAACACTACTGACTCCCAGACAACACTACTGATAACACTACTGACTCCCTGACAACACTACTGATTCCCTGACAACACTACTGACTCCCTGACAACACTACTGACTCTCTGACAACGCTACTGACCCCTTGACAACACTACTGACTCCATGAAAACAGGACTGACCACCAGACTTAAGAACTGAAAACACTACTGACTCCTTGACAACACTACTGACTCCCTGACAACACTACTGACTCCCTGACATCACTACTGACTCCCTGACAACACTATTGACTCCCAGACAACACTACTGATAACGCTACTGACTCCCAGACAACACTACTGACTCCCTCACAACACTACTGACTCTCTGACAACACTACTGACTCCCTGACAACACTATCCCTGACAACACTACTGACTCCCTGGCAACACTACTGATAACACTACTGACTCCCAGACAACACTACTGACTCCCAGACAGCACTACTGACCCTCTGACAACACTACTGACTCCCTGACAACACTACTGACTCCCAGACAACACTACTGACTCCCAGACAACACTACTGACTCCCTGACAACACTACTGACTCCCAGACAACACTACTGACTCCCAGACAACACTACTGATGACAACACTACTGATTCCCTGACAACACTACTGATAACACTATTGACTCCCTGACAACATTACTGACTCCCTGACAACACTACTGACTCCCTGACAACACTACTGACTCCCTGACAACACTACTGACCACACTACTGACTCCCTGACAACACTACTGGCTCCCTGGCAACACTACTGACTCCCTGACAACACTACTGATAACACTACTGACTCCCTGACAACACTACTGATAACACTACTGACTCCCTGACAACACTACTGACTCCCTGACAACACTACTGACTCCCTGACAACACTACTGACTCCCTGACAACACTACTGACAACACTACTGACAACACTACTGACAACACTACTGACAACACTACTGACTCCCTGACAACACTACTGACTCCCTGACAACACTACTGACTCTCTGACAACGCTACTGACCCCTTGACAACACTACTGACTCCCTGAAAACACTACTGACTCCCAGACAACACAACTGATAACACTACTGACTCCCAGACAATACTACTGACTCCCTGACAACACTACTGACTCCCTGACAACACTACTGACTCCCTGACAACACTACTGACTCCCAGACAACACTACTGATAACACTACTGACTCACAGACAACACTACTGACTCTCTGACAACACTACTGACTCCCTGACAACACTACTGACTCCTTGACAACACTACTGACTCCCTGACAACACTACTGACTCCCTGACAACACTACTGACTCCCTGACAACACTACTGACTCCCAGACAACACTACTGATAACACTACTGACTCCCAGACAACACTACTGACTCTCTGACAACACTACTGACTCCCTGACAACACTACTGACTCCCAGACAACACTACTGACTCTCTGACAACACTACTGACTCCCTGACAACACTACTGACTCCCAGACAACACTACTGACTCCCAAACAACACTACTGACTCCCTGACAACACTACTGACTCCCAGACAACACTACTGACTCCCAGACAACACTACTGACTCCCTGACAACACTCCTGATTCCCTGACAACACTACTGATAACACTATTGACTCCCTGACAACATTACTGACTCCCTGACAACACTACTGACTCCCTGACAACACTACTGACTCCCTGACAACACTACTGACCACACTACTGACTCCCTGACAACACTACTGACTCCCTGGCAACACTACTGACTCCCTGACAACACTACTGATAACACTACTGACTCCCTGACAACACTACTGATAACACTACTGACTCCCTGACAACACTACTGACTCCCTGACAACACTACTGATAACACTACTGACTCCCTGACAACACTACTGATAGCACTACTGACTCCCTGACAATACTTCTGATAACACTACTGACTCCCTGACAACACTACTGACAACACTACTGACTCCCTGACAACACTACTGACTCGCTGACAACACTACTGACTCCCTGACAACACTACTGACTCCCTGGCAACACTACTGACTCCCTGACAACACTACTGACTCCCAGACAACACTACTGATAACACTACTGACACCCTGATAACACTACTGACTCCCTGACAACACTATTGATAACACTACTGACTACCTGCCAACACTACTGTCTCCCTGACAACACCACTGACTCCCTGGCAACACTACTGACAACACTACTGACTCCCTGACAACACTACTGATAATACTACTGACTCCCTGACAACACTACTGATAACACTACTGACTCCCTGACAACACTATTGATAACACTACTGACTCCCTGACAACACTACTGTCTCCCTGACACCACTACTGACTCCCTGGCAACACTACTGACAACACTACTGACTCCCTGACAACACTACTGATAATACTACTGACTCCCTGACAACACTACTGATAACACTACTGACTCCCTGACAACACTACTGATAACACTACTGACTCCCTGACAATACTGCTGATAACACTACTGACTTCCTGTTAACACTACTGACAACACTACTGACTCCCTGACAACACTGCTGATAACACTACTGACTCCCTGACATCACTACTGATAACACTACTGACTCCCTGACAACACTACTGATAACACTACTGACTCCCTGACAACACTACTGATAACACTACTGACTCCCTGACAATACTACTGATAACACTACTGACTCCCTGACAACACTACTGACTTCCTGACAACACTACTGACTCCCTGACAACACTACTGACTCACTAGCAACACTACTGACTCCCTGACAACACTACTGATAACACTACTGACTCCATGACAACACTACTGACTCCCTGACAACACTACTGATAAGACTACTGACTCCCTGACAATACTACTGATAACACTACTGACTCCCTGACAACACTACTGACTCCCTGACAACACTACTGACTCCCTGACAACACTACTGACTCCCTGGCAACACTACTGACTCCCTGACAACACTACTGATAACACTACTGGCTCCCTGACAACACTACTGTCTCCCTGACAACACTACTGACTCCCTGACAACACTACTGACAACACTACTGACTCCCTGGCAACACTACTGACTCCCTCACAACACTACTGACTCCCTCACAACACTACTGACTCCCAGACAACACTACTGATAACACTACTGACTCCCTGACAACACTACTGACTCCCTGACAACGCTACATACTCCCGGACAACACTATTGACTTCCTGACAATATTACTAACTCCTTGACAACACTGTGTCAGTAACACTCTGACAACACTTCTGCGTCAGTAACGCTGATAGCACTACAGTGTCAGTAACACTCTGACAACACTACTGTGTCAGTAACACTGACAACACTACAGTGCCAGTAACACTGACAACACTACAGTGTCAGTAACACTGACAATACTACTGTGTCAGAAACACTGACAAAACTACTGTGTCAGCAACACTGACAACATTACTGTGTTAGCAACGCTGACAACACTACTGTGTCAGAAACACTGACAACTCTACTTTGTCAGCAACACTGACAACACTACTATGTCAGCAACTCTGACAACACTACCGTGTCAGTAACACTGACAACACTACTGTGTCAGGTACAGTGACAAAACTATTGTGTCAGCAACACTGACAACACTTAAACACAACACTGACAACACTACACTGATAATACTGTCAACACTGGCAACACTGACAACACAACACTGACGACACAACACTGACAACACAACACTGACAACACAACACTGATAACACAACACTACTGTGTCGGTAACACTGGGAACACAACACTGACAACACAACACTGACAACACACAACACTGACAACACAACACTGACAACACAACACTGACAACACTGTCAACAGTGACAAAACTATTGTGTCAGCAACACTGACAACACTTAAACACAACACTGACAACACAACACTGATAATACTGTCAACACTGGCAACACTGACAACACAACATCGACGACACAACACTGACAACACTGTCAACACTGATAACACAACACTACTGTGTCGGGAACACTGAGAACACAACACTGACAACACAACACTGATAATACTGACAACACAACAATGACAACACTGACAACCCAACACTGATAACACTGACAACACAACAATGACAACACTGACAACCCAACACTGATAACACTGACAACACAACAATGACAACACTGACAACCCAACACTGATAACACTGACAACACAACACTGACAGGACTGTAGATGAATGGTTCAGAGAACCAACAAGTTTATAAATTAGACACATGTGCAACTCTTGGGCATCTTTACTGAGGAAACGTTTCACCACACAGTGGCTTCATCAGTCCATACAAAGGAGAAACGTGAAGAACAGGAGGAGAA
The DNA here is from genome assembly GCF_038502225.1 of Cherax quadricarinatus. Taxonomy (NCBI): domain Eukaryota; kingdom Metazoa; phylum Arthropoda; class Malacostraca; order Decapoda; family Parastacidae; genus Cherax; species Cherax quadricarinatus. Next base: position 3,265,417 of record NC_091353.1, on the reverse strand, counting down.
TGAGGTAATCAGTCCCTCAACCTTGAGTCGATGTGGTCAGTCCATCAGTCTTGAATAGAATACAGCATATGTGTGGAGAAGCAGTTTATATACCTTAATACTTGGGAATTTTTCACTTGCCTAACCCTTGGGCACGACCTACTTCCACACTGGACAAATGTGACACCACCTACAACTGCTGCACCTCTCCTGCCTACGGTATATAACCTGCTTCACCTTCAGGAGCCAGAGACGGGTCATCTCAAGATTAAAACCCATGCCAGGACCTTGGTCTTGGCGAACGTTACACATCCATACTGTTTGTAACGGCTAGACAAAGTTCCTGGAGAGCGAAACGTTACCACAATAAAATGTCACATTAGTTACACTTGTGTTCTTTTACAATACAATATGGTAGAACAATTAACTCGCACATGAATAAAAGGATATAAAAGCTATTACTTGGGTAACATAAAAATAGGTTAAACAAATATTTCTATTGGAGGCTGGATAGAGGTCTGTTTCAATGTTCATTCCCTGTAATGTGCTTTATGTAGTATTAACAGGAGAGACTATGTGATGGCAGGGTTTACTGTTTTCAGGAGGATTCTTGCTAAGACTTCAGAGATGGTGAAGCTGCCGTTGTTTTGTTTAATTGTATTCGAAACAGCGATCAGTGCTGATTCGAGGCACTTGCGTCTGCGGAAATTAGTTTCTTTGATCACTAATTGGGCGTCTCTGAATTTCATGAGATGATTGGTGGAATTTCGGTGTTGTACACAGGCGTTGTTCAAGTTATCGTTCCTACATGCCTAAATGTGTTCATTGAGGCGGGTGTCGAGGTTTCTTGCTATTTCACCTACGTAAATCTTGTCGCAGCCTCCACAGGGTATAGTGTAAACTCCTGCATTGACTGGTTCGTGGTGCTTTGATTTTGTCCTGGTTAGATTCTTTATTGAAGTGCTAGAAGCGATGGCGACTCTGGTGTTAGCTTGTGAAAGTACTTTAGAAACGTTTAGTGCAACCTGGCTGTTGGGAAGAATTATAACTTTGTTGGGAGTGGTGTTGGTGCGTGGAGAATTAATGATCTGAAGAGCTCTTTTCCTGCAGTCTCTGATGAAACAGGAAGGAAAATGTAAATCAGTGAAGGTTTGGTGAATGCATGTACATTCCTCGTCAAGAAACTCAGGACTACAAATTCGGAACGCTCTTAGGAAAAACCCGATGATGATGCCTCTTTTGATCTTAGTATCTTGACTGGAATAGAAGTGTGTGAGATCATTTTTATTGGTAGGTTTCTGATAAACTTGAAATCTTAGGTTGTTGTCTACTTTGTGAATGAGGACGTCGAGGAAAGGTAGCTTGTCATTGGACTCTTCTTCTAGTGTAAACTGGATCGCCGGTTCAACTGCGTTGAGCCTTGCCTGAAGATTCCGTACATCAAAACGTTTGGGAGTTATTACGAGAACGTCGTCCACGTTACGGAACCAAGTGACGCTTGAAGGGATGATGTTGGCGAAGTGTTCGGACTCTAGGTGTTCCATGTATAAGTTGGCTAGGACGGCACTGATGGGGGAACCCATTCCCATGCCGTAGGTTTGTTTGTAGAGCTTGTTATTGAAAGAAAAACAGTTGAAATTAACACAGAGTTCAATAATAGCTTTTATATCCTTTTACTCATGTGCAAGTTAATTGTTTTAACATATTGTATTACTACTACTACTACTACTACTACTACTACTACTACTACTACTACTACTACTACTACTACTACTACTACTACTACTACTACTACTACTACTACTATTACTACTACTACTACCACTAGCATTGCACCTCACTCTGAGCCTATATATACCCTCTGTGTCCATGTACTGTTTGTAACGACTAGACAAAGCTCCTGGAGAGCGAAAGGTTGCCACAATAAAATGTCACATTAGTTGCACTTGTGTCCTTTTATTTTACATCTGCAGTCCTGTCAGACACTGCAACTTCTTGGGATTTTAATACTTGGGAATTTTTCGCTTGCCTAACCCTTGGGCACGACCTACTTCCACATTGAACAAATGTGACACCACCTACAACTGCTGCACCTCTCCTGCCTACGGTATATAAGCTGCTTCTTCGCACATATGCTGTGTTCTAGTCAAGACTGATGGACTGACCACATCGACTCAAGGTTGAGGGACTGATTACCTCATTCTCCTCCTGTTCTTCACGTTTCTCCTTTGTATGGACTGATGAAGCCACTCTGTGGCAAAAAGTTTCCTGAATAAAGAAACCCAAGAGTTGCACATGTGTCTAATCTATCAACGTGTCAGTTCTCTGAACCATTCATCTACAATCCCGTCAGACACTGCAATTTCTTGGGATCTTAATACTTCGGAATTCTTCGCTTGCCTAACGTTTCCTGAATAAAGATACCTAAGAGTTCCACATGTGTTTAATTTAACAACACTGACAAAACTGACAACACAACACTGGCAACACAACATTGACAGCACAACACTGATAACACTGACAACACTACGGTGTTGTCATTATATATAAGGAAGATTTAGTTCTGTTTGAGAAAGTTTAAATTATTCTTTGTCTCTGTTGGTAAGCATTGTGACCTTGTTAAGACCTTGTCTTGTGCTGGAAGGTCTTTGTGACCTTGTCTTGTGCTGGAAGGTCTTTGTGACCTTGTCTTGTGCTGGAAGGTCTTTGTGACCTTGTCTTGTGCTGGAAGGTCTTTGTGACCTTGCCTTGTGCTGGAAGGTCTTTGTGACCTTGTCTTGTGCTGGAAGGTCTTTGTGACCTTGTCTTGTGCTGGAAGGTCTTTGTGACCTTGTCTTGTGCTGGAAGGTCTTTGTGACCTTGTTAAAACTTTGTCTTGTGCTGGAAGGTCTTTGTGACCTTGTTAAGACCTTGTCTTGTGCTGGAAGGTCTTTGTGACCTTGCCTTGTGCTGGAAGGTCTTTGTGACCTTGTCTTGTGCTGGAAGGTCTTTGTGACCTTGTCTTGTGCTGGAAGGTCTTTGTGACCTTGTCTTGTGCTGGAAGGTCTTTGTGACCTTGTCTTGTGCTGGAAGGTCTTTGTGACCTTGCCTTGTGCTGGAAGGTCTTTGTGACCTTGTCTTGTGCTGGAAGGTCTTTGTGACCTTGTCTTGTGCTGGAAGGTCTTTGTGACCTTGCCTTGTGCTGGAAGGTCTTTGTGACCTTGTTAAAACTTTGTCTTGTGCTGGAAGGTCTTTGTGACCTTGTTAAGACCTTGTCTTGTGCTGGAAGGTCTTTGTGACCTTGTCTTGTGCTGGAAGGTCTTTGTGACCTTGTCTTGTGCTGGAAGGTCTTTGTGACCTTGTCTTGTGCTGGAAGGTCTTTGTGACCTTGCCTTGTGCTGGAAGGTCTTTGTGACCTTGTCTTGTGCTGGAAGGTCTTTGTGACCTTGTCTTGTGCTGGAAGGTCTTTGTGACCTTGTCTTGTGCTGGAAGGTCTTTGTGACCTTGCCTTGTGCTGGAAGGTCTTTGTGACCTTGTTAAAACTTTGTCTTGTGCTGGAAGGTCTTTGTGACCTTGTTAAGACCTTGTCTTGTGCTGGAAGGTCTTTGTGACCTTGCCTTGTGCTGGAAGGTCTTTGTGACCTTGCCTTGTGCTGGAAGGTCTTTGTGACCTTGTTAAGACTTCGTCTTGTGCTGGAAGGTTTTTGTGACCTTGTTAAGACTTTGTCTTGTGCTGGAAGGTCTTTGTGACCTTGTCTTGTGCTGGAAGGTCTTTGTGACCTTGTTAAGACTTTGTCTTGTGCTGGAAGGTCTTTGTGACCTTGTTAAGACTTTGTCTTGTGCTGGAAGGTCTTTGTGACCTTGTTAAGACCTTGTCTTGTGCTGGAAGGTCTTTGTGACCTTGTCAAGACGTTGTCTTGTGCTGGAAGGTCTTTGTGACCTTGTTAAGACCTTGTCTTGTGCTGGAAGATCTTTGTGACCTTGTTAAGACCTTGTCTTGTGATGGAAGGTTTTTGTGACCTTGCTAAGACTTTGTCTTGTGCTGGAAGGTCTTTGTGACCTTGTTAAGACTTTGTCTTGTGCTGGAAGGTCTTTGTGACCTTGTTAAGACCTTGTCTTGTGCTGGAAGGTCTTTGTGACCTTGTTAAGACGTTGTCTTGTGCTCGAAGGTCTTTGTGATCTTGTTAAGACCTTGTCTTGTGCTGGAAGGTCTTTGTGACCTTGTTAAGACCTTGTCTTGTTCTGGAAGGTCTTTGTGACCGTGTTAAGACCTTGTCTTGTGCTGGAAGGTCTTTGTGACCTTGTTAAGACCTTGTCTTGTGCTGGAAGGTCTTTGTGACCTTATTAAGACCTTGTCTTGTGCTGGAAGGTCTTTGTGACCGTGTTAAGACCTTGTCTTGTGCTGGAAGGTCTTTGTGACCTTGTTAAGACCTTGTCTTGTGCTGAAAGGTCTTTGTGACCTTATTAAGACCTTGTCTTGTGCTGGAAGGTCTTTGTGACCTTGTTAAGACTTTGTCTTGTGCTGGAAGGTCTTTGTGACCTTGTCTTGTGCTGGAAGGTCTTTGTGACCTTGTCTTGTGCTGGAAGGTCTTTGTGACCTTGTTAAGACCTTGTCTTGTGCTGGAAGGTCTTTGTGACCTTGTTAAGACCTCGTCTTGTGCTGGAAGGTCTTTGTGACCTTGTCTTGTGCTGGAAGGTCTTTGTGACCTTGTCTTGTGCTGGAAGGTCTTTGTGACCTTGTTAAGACCTTGTCTTGTGCTGGAAGGTCTTTGTGACCTTGTCTTGTGCTGGATGGTCTTTGTGACCTTATTAAGACTTTGTCTTGTGCTGGAAGGTCTTTGTGACCTTGTTAAGACCTTGTCTTGAGCTGGAAGGTCTTTGTGAATTGTTAAGACTTTGTCTTGTGCTGGAAGGTCTTTGTGACCTTATTAAGACTTTGTCTTGTGCTGGAAGGTCTTTGTGACCTGTTAAGACTTTGTCTTGTGCTGGAACGTCTTTGTGACCTGTTAAGACTTTGTCTTGTGCTGGAAGGTCTTTGTGACCTGTTAAGACTTTGTCTTGTGCTGGAAGGTCTTTGTGACCTGTTAAGACTTTCTCTTGTGCTGGAAGGTCTTTGTGACCTGTTAAGACTTTGTCTTGAGCTGGAAGGTCTTTGTGACCTGTTAAGACTTTGTCTTGAGCTGGAAGGTCTTTGTGACCTGTTAAGACTTTGTCTTGAGCTGGAAGGTCTTTGTGACCTGTTAAGACTTTGTCTTAAGCTGGAAGGTCTTTGTGACCTGTTAAGACTTTGTCTTGAGCTGGAAGGTCTTTGTGACCTGTTAAGACTTTGTCTTGTGCTGGAAGGTCTTTGTGACCTGTTAAGACTTTGTCTTGTGCTGGAAGGTCTTTGTGACCTGTTAAGACTTTGTCTTGTGCTGGAAGGTCTTTGTGACCTGTTAAGACTTTGTCTTGAGCTGGAAGGTCTTTGTGACCTGTTAAGACTTTGTCTTGTGCTGGAAGGTCTTTGTGACCTGTTAAGACTTTGTCTTGTGCTGGAAGGTCTTTGTGACCTGTTAAGACTTTGTCTTGTGCTGGAAGGTCTTTGTGACCTGTTAAGACTTTGTCTTGTGCTGGAAGGTCTTTGTGACCTGTTAAGACCTTGTCTTGTGCTGGAAGGTCTTTGTGACCTGTTAAGACTTTGTCTTGTGCTGGAAGGCCTTTGTGACCTTGTCTTGTGCTGGAAGGTCTTTGTGACCTTGTTAAGACTTTGTCTTGTGCTGGAAGGTCTTTGTGACCTTGTTAAGACTTTGTCTTGTGCTGGAAGGTCTTTGTGACCTTGTCTTGTGCTGGAAGGTCTTTGTGACCTTGTTAAGACTTTGTCTTGTGCTGGAAGGTCTTTGTGACCTTGTCTTGTGCTGGAAGGTCTTTGTGACCTTGTTAAGACTTTGTCTTGTCCTGGAAGGTCTTTGTGACCTTGTCTTGTGCTGGAAGGTCTTTGTGACCTTGTTAAGACTTTGTCTTGTGCTGGAAGGTCTTTGTGACCTTGTTAAGACTTTGTCTTGTGCTGGAAGGTCTTTGTGACCTTGTTAAGACTTTGTCTTGTGCTGGATGGTCTTTGTGACCTTGTTAAGACTTTGTCTTGTGCTGGAAGGTCTTTGTGACCTTGTCTTGTGCTGGAAGGTCTTTGTGACCTTGTCTTGTGCTGGAAGGTCTTTGTGACCTTGTCTTGTGCTGGAAGGTCTTTGTGACCTTGTTAAAACTTTGTCTTGTGCTGGAAGGTCTTTGTGACCTTGTTAAGACCTTGTCTTGTGCTGGAAGGTCTTTGTGACCTTGCCTTGTGCTGGAAGGTCTTTGTGACCTTGTCTTGTGCTGGAAGGTCTTTGTGACCTTGTCTTGTGCTGGAAGGTCTTTGTGACCTTGTCTTGTGCTGGAAGGTCTTTGTGACCTTGTCTTGTGCTGGAAGGTCTTTGTGACCTTGCCTTGTGCTGGAAGGTCTTTGTGACCTTGTCTTGTGCTGGAAGGTCTTTGTGACCTTGTCTTGTGCTGGAAGGTCTTTGTGACCTTGCCTTGTGCTGGAAGGTCTTTGTGACCTTGTTATAACTTTGTCTTGTGCTGGAAGGTCTTTGTGACCTTGTTAAGACCTTGTCTTGTGCTGGAAGGTCTTTGTGACCTTGTCTTGTGCTGGAAGGTCTTTGTGACCTTGTCTTGTGCTGGAAGGTCTTTGTGACCTTGTCTTGTGCTGGAAGGTCTTTGTGACCTTGCCTTGTGCTGGAAGGTCTTTGTGACCTTGTCTTGTGCTGGAAGGTCTTTGTGACCTTGTCTTGTGCTGGAAGGTCTTTGTGACCTTGTCTTGTGCTGGAAGGTCTTTGTGACCTTGCCTTGTGCTGGAAGGTCTTTGTGACCTTGTTAAAACTTTGTCTTGTGCTGGAAGGTCTTTGTGACCTTGTTAAGACCTTGTCTTGTGCTGGAAGGTCTTTGTGACCTTGCCTTGTGCTGGAAGGTCTTTGTGACCTTGCCTTGTGCTGGAAGGTCTTTGTGACCTTGTTAAGACTTCGTCTTGTGCTGGAAGGTTTTTGTGACCTTGTTAAGACTTTGTCTTGTGCTGGAAGGTCTTTGTGACCTTGTCTTGTGCTGGAAGGTCTTTGTGACCTTGTTAAGACTTTGTCTTGTGCTGGAAGGTCTTTGTGACCTTGTTAAGACTTTGTCTTGTGCTGGAAGGTCTTTGTGACCTTGTTAAGACCTTGTCTTGTGCTGGAAGGTCTTTGTGACCTTGTCAAGACGTTGTCTTGTGCTGGAAGGTCTTTGTGACCTTGTTAAGACCTTGTCTTGTGCTGGAAGATCTTTGTGACCTTGTTAAGACCTTGTCTTGTGATGGAAGGTTTTTGTGACCTTGCTAAGACTTTGTCTTGTGCTGGAAGGTCTTTGTGACCTTGTTAAGACTTTGTCTTGTGCTGGAAGGTCTTTGTGACCTTGTTAAGACCTTGTCTTGTGCTGGAAGGTCTTTGTGACCTTGTTAAGACGTTGTCTTGTGCTCGAAGGTCTTTGTGATCTTGTTAAGACCTTGTCTTGTGCTGGAAGGTCTTTGTGACCTTGTTAAGACCTTGTCTTGTTCTGGAAGGTCTTTGTGACCGTGTTAAGACCTTGTCTTGTGCTGGAAGGTCTTTGTGACCTTGTTAAGACCTTGTCTTGTGCTGGAAGGTCTTTGTGACCTTATTAAGACCTTGTCTTGTGCTGGAAGGTCTTTGTGACCGTGTTAAGACCTTGTCTTGTGCTGGAAGGTCTTTGTGACCTTGTTAAGACCTTGTCTTGTGCTGAAAGGTCTTTGTGACCTTATTAAGACCTTGTCTTGTGCTGGAAGGTCTTTGTGACCTTGTTAAGACTTTGTCTTGTGCTGGAAGGTCTTTGTGACCTTGTCTTGTGCTGGAAGGTCTTTGTGACCTTGTCTTGTGCTGGAAGGTCTTTGTGACCTTGTTAAGACCTTGTCTTGTGCTGGAAGGTCTTTGTGACCTTGTTAAGACCTCGTCTTGTGCTGGAAGGTCTTTGTGACCTTGTCTTGTGCTGGAAGGTCTTTGTGACCTTGTCTTGTGCTGGAAGGTCTTTGTGACCTTGTTAAGACCTTGTCTTGTGCTGGAAGGTCTTTGTGACCTTGTCTTGTGCTGGATGGTCTTTGTGACCTTATTAAGACTTTGTCTTGTGCTGGAAGGTCTTTGTGACCTTGTTAAGACCTTGTCTTGAGCTGGAAGGTCTTTGTGAATTGTTAAGACTTTGTCTTGTGCTGGAAGGTCTTTGTGACCTTATTAAGACTTTGTCTTGTGCTGGAAGGTCTTTGTGACCTGTTAAGACTTTGTCTTGTGCTGGAACGTCTTTGTGACCTGTTAAGACTTTGTCTTGTGCTGGAAGGTCTTTGTGACCTGTTAAGACTTTGTCTTGTGCTGGAAGGTCTTTGTGACCTGTTAAGACTTTCTCTTGTGCTGGAAGGTCTTTGTGACCTGTTAAGACTTTGTCTTGAGCTGGAAGGTCTTTGTGACCTGTTAAGACTTTGTCTTGAGCTGGAAGGTCTTTGTGACCTGTTAAGACTTTGTCTTGAGCTGGAAGGTCTTTGTGACCTGTTAAGACTTTGTCTTAAGCTGGAAGGTCTTTGTGACCTGTTAAGACTTTGTCTTGAGCTGGAAGGTCTTTGTGACCTGTTAAGACTTTGTCTTGTGCTGGAAGGTCTTTGTGACCTGTTAAGACTTTGTCTTGTGCTGGAAGGTCTTTGTGACCTGTTAAGACTTTGTCTTGTGCTGGAAGGTCTTTGTGACCTGTTAAGACTTTGTCTTGAGCTGGAAGGTCTTTGTGACCTGTTAAGACTTTGTCTTGTGCTGGAAGGTCTTTGTGACCTGTTAAGACTTTGTCTTGTGCTGGAAGGTCTTTGTGACCTGTTAAGACTTTGTCTTGTGCTGGAAGGTCTTTGTGACCTGTTAAGACTTTGTCTTGTGCTGGAAGGTCTTTGTGACCTGTTAAGACCTTGTCTTGTGCTGGAAGGTCTTTGTGACCTGTTAAGACTTTGTCTTGTGCTGGAAGGCCTTTGTGACCTTGTCTTGTGCTGGAAGGTCTTTGTGACCTTGTTAAGACTTTGTCTTGTGCTGGAAGGTCTTTGTGACCTTGTTAAGACTTTGTCTTGTGCTGGAAGGTCTTTGTGACCTTGTCTTGTGCTGGAAGGTCTTTGTGACCTTGTTAAGACTTTGTCTTGTGCTGGAAGGTCTTTGTGACCTTGTCTTGTGCTGGAAGGTCTTTGTGACCTTGTTAAGACTTTGTCTTGTCCTGGAAGGTCTTTGTGACCTTGTCTTGTGCTGGAAGGTCTTTGTGACCTTGTTAAGACTTTGTCTTGTGCTGGAAGGTCTTTGTGACCTTGTTAAGACTTTGTCTTGTGCTGGAAGGTCTTTGTGACCTTGTTAAGACTTTGTCTTGTGCTGGATGGTCTTTGTGACCTTGTTAAGACTTTGTCTTGTGCTGGAAGGTCTTTGTGACCTTGTCTTGTGCTGGAAGGTCTTTGTGACCTTGTCTTGTGCTGGAAGGTCTTTGTGACCTTGTTAAGACTTTGTCTTGTGCTGGAAGGTCTTTGTGACCTTGTCTTGTGCTGGAAGGTCTTTGTGACCTTGTTAAGACTTTGTCTTGTGCTGGAAGGTCTTTGTGACCTTGTTAAGACTTTGTCTTGTGCTGGAAGGTCTTTGTGACCTGTTAAGACTTTGTCTTGTGTTGGAAGGTCTTTGTGACCTTGTTAAGACTTTGTCTTGTGCTGGAAGGTCTTTGTGACCTTGTCTTGTGCTGGAAGGTCTTTGTGACCTTGTTAAGACTTTGTCTTGTGCTGGAAGGTCTTTGTGACCTTGTTAAGACTTTGTCTTGTGCTGGAAGGTCTTTGTGACCTTGTTAAGACTTTGTCTTGTGCTGGAAGGTCTTTGTGACCTTGTTAAGACTTTCTCTTGTGCTGGAAGGTCTTTGTGACCTGTTAAGACTTTGTCTTGTGCTAGAAGGTCTTTGTGACCTTGTTAAGACTTTGTCTTGTGCTAGAAGGTCTTTGTGACCTGTTAAGACTTTGTCTTGTGCTGGAAGGTCTTTGTGACCTGTTAAGACTTTGTCTTGTGCTAGAAGGTCTTTGTGACCTTGTTAAGACCTTGTCTTGTGCTGGAAGGTCTTTGTGACCTGTTAAGACTTTGTCTTGTGCTGGAAGGTCTTTGTGACCTGTTAAGACTTTGTCTTGTGCTGGAAGGTCTTTGTGACCTGTTAAGACTTTGTCTTGAGCTGGAAGGTCTTTGTGACCTGTTAAGACTTTGTCTTGTGCTGGAAGGTCTTTGTGACCTGTTAAGACTTTGTCTTGTGCTGGAAGGTCTTTGTGACCTGTTAAGACTTTGTCTTGAGCTGGAAGGTCTTTGTGACCTGTTAAGACTTTGTCTTGAGCTGGAAGGTCTTTGTGACCTGTTAAGACTTTGTCTTGAGCTGGAAGGTCTTTGTGACCTGTTAAGACTTTGTCTTGTGCTGGAAGGTCTTTGTGACCTGTTAAGACTTTGTCTTGAGCTGGAAGGTCTTTGTGACCTGTTAAGACTTTGTCTTGTCCTGGAAGGTCTTTGTGACCTTGTCTTGTGCTGGAAGGTCTTTGTGACCTTGTTAAGACTTTGTCTTGTGCTGGAAGGTCTTTGTGACCTTGTTAAGACTTTGTCTTGTGCTGGAAGGTCTTTGTGACCTTGTTAAGACTTTGTCTTGTGCTGGATGGTCTTTGTGACCTTGTTAAGACTTTGTCTTGTGCTGGAAGGTCTTTGTGACCTTGTCTTGTGCTGGAAGGTCTTTGTGACCTTGTCTTGTGCTGGAAGGTCTTTGTGACCTTGTTAAGACTTTGTCTTGTGCTGGAAGGTCTTTGTGACCTTGTCTTGTGCTGGAAGGTCTTTGTGACCTTGTTAAGACTTTGTCTTGTGCTGGAAGGTCTTTGTGACCTTGTTAAGACTTTGTCTTGTGCTGGAAGGTCTTTGTGACCTGTTAAGACTTTGTCTTGTGTTGGAAGGTCTTTGTGACCTTGTTAAGACTTTGTCTTGTGCTGGAAGGTCTTTGTGACCTTGTCTTGTGCTGGAAGGTCTTTGTGACCTTGTTAAGACTTTGTCTTGTGCTGGAAGGTCTTTGTGACCTTGTTAAGACTTTGTCTTGTGCTGGAAGGTCTTTGTGACCTTGTTAAGACTTTGTCTTGTGCTGGAAGGTCTTTGTGACCTTGTTAAGACTTTCTCTTGTGCTGGAAGGTCTTTGTGACCTGTTAAGACTTTGTCTTGTGCTAGAAGGTCTTTGTGACCTTGTTAAGACTTTGTCTTGTGCTAGAAGGTCTTTGTGACCTGTTAAGACTTTGTCTTGTGCTGGAAGGTCTTTGTGACCTGTTAAGACTTTGTCTTGTGCTAGAAGGTCTTTGTGACCTTGTTAAGACCTTGTCTTGTGCTGGAAGGTCTTTGTGACCTGTTAAGACTTTGTCTTGTGCTGGAAGGTCTTTGTGACCTGTTAAGACTTTGTCTTGTGCTGGAAGGTCTTTGTGACCTGTTAAGACTTTGTCTTGAGCTGGAAGGTCTTTGTGACCTGTTAAGACTTTGTCTTGTGCTGGAAGGTCTTTGTGACCTGTTAAGACTTTGTCTTGTGCTGGAAGGTCTTTGTGACCTGTTAAGACTTTGTCTTGAGCTGGAAGGTCTTTGTGACCTGTTAAGACTTTGTCTTGAGCTGGAAGGTCTTTGTGACCTGTTAAGACTTTGTCTTGAGCTGGAAGGTCTTTGTGACCTGTTAAGACTTTGTCTTGTGCTGGAAGGTCTTTGTGACCTGTTAAGACTTTGTCTTGAGCTGGAAGGTCTTTGTGACCTGTTAAGACTTTGTCTTGTGCTGGAAGGTCTTTGTGACCTGTTAAGACCTTGTCTTGTGCTGGAAGGTCTTTGTGACCTGTTAAGACTTTGTCTTGTGCTGGAAGGCCTTTGTGACCTTGTCTTGTGCTGGAAGGTCTTTGTGACCTTGTTAAGACTTTGTCTTGTGCTGGAAGGTCTTTGTGACCTTGTTAAGACTTTGTCTTGTGCTGGAAGGTCTTTGTGACCTTGTCTTGTGCTGGAAGGTCTTTGTGACCTTGTTAAGACTTTGTCTTGTGCTGGAAGGTCTTTGTGACCTTGTCTTGTGCTGGAAGGTCTTTGTGACCTTGTTAAGACTTTGTCTTGTCCTGGAAGGTCTTTGTGACCTTGTCTTGTGCTGGAAGGTCTTTGTGACCTTGTTAAGACTTTGTCTTGTGCTGGAAGGTCTTTGTGACCTTGTTAAGACTTTGTCTTGTGCTGGAAGGTCTTTGTGACCTTGTTAAGACTTTGTCTTGTGCTGGATGGTCTTTGTGACCTTGTTAAGACTTTGTCTTGTGCTGGAAGGTCTTTGTGACCTTGTCTTGTGCTGGAAGGTCTTTGTGACCTTGTCTTGTGCTGGAAGGTCTTTGTGACCTTGTTAAGACTTTGTCTTGTGCTGGAAGGTCTTTGTGACCTTGTCTTGTGCTGGAAGGTCTTTGTGACCTTGTTAAGACTTTGTCTTGTGCTGGAAGGTCTTTGTGACCTTGTTAAGACTTTGTCTTGTGCTGGAAGGTCTTTGTGACCTGTTAAGACTTTGTCTTGTGTTGGAAGGTCTTTGTGACCTTGTTAAGACTTTGTCTTGTGCTGGAAGGTCTTTGTGACCTTGTCTTGTGCTGGAAGGTCTTTGTGACCTTGTTAAGACTTTGTCTTGTGCTGGAAGGTCTTTGTGACCTTGTTAAGACTTTGTCTTGTGCTGGAAGGTCTTTGTGACCTTGTTAAGACTTTGTCTTGTGCTGGAAGGTCTTTGTGACCTTGTTAAGACTTTCTCTTGTGCTGGAAGGTCTTTGTGACCTGTTAAGACTTTGTCTTGTGCTAGAAGGTCTTTGTGACCTTGTTAAGACTTTGTCTTGTGCTAGAAGGTCTTTGTGACCTGTTAAGACTTTGTCTTGTGCTGGAAGGTCTTTGTGACCTGTTAAGACTTTGTCTTGTGCTAGAAGGTCTTTGTGACCTTGTTAAGACCTTGTCTTGTGCTGGAAGGTCTTTGTGACCTGTTAAGACTTTGTCTTGTGCTGGAAGGTCTTTGTGACCTGTTAAGACTTTGTCTTGTGCTGGAAGGTCTTTGTGACCTGTTAAGACTTTGTCTTGAGCTGGAAGGTCTTTGTGACCTGTTAAGACTTTGTCTTGTGCTGGAAGGTCTTTGTGACCTGTTAAGACTTTGTCTTGTGCTGGAAGGTCTTTGTGACCTGTTAAGACTTTGTCTTGAGCTGGAAGGTCTTTGTGACCTGTTAAGACTTTGTCTTGAGCTGGAAGGTCTTTGTGACCTGTTAAGACTTTGTCTTGAGCTGGAAGGTCTTTGTGACCTGTTAAGACTTTGTCTTGTGCTGGAAGGTCTTTGTGACCTGTTAAGACTTTGTCTTGAGCTGGAAGGTCTTTGTGACCTGTTAAGACTTTGTCTTGTCCTGGAAGGTCTTTGTGACCTTGTCTTGTGCTGGAAGGTCTTTGTGACCTTGTTAAGACTTTGTCTTGTGCTGGAAGGTCTTTGTGACCTTGTTAAGACTTTGTCTTGTGCTGGAAGGTCTTTGTGACCTTGTTAAGACTTTGTCTTGTGCTGGATGGTCTTTGTGACCTTGTTAAGACTTTGTCTTGTGCTGGAAGGTCTTTGTGACCTTGTCTTGTGCTGGAAGGTCTTTGTGACCTTGTCTTGTGCTGGAAGGTCTTTGTGACCTTGTTAAGACTTTGTCTTGTGCTGGAAGGTCTTTGTGACCTTGTCTTGTGCTGGAAGGTCTTTGTGACCTTGTTAAGACTTTGTCTTGTGCTGGAAGGTCTTTGTGACCTTGTTAAGACTTTGTCTTGTGCTGGAAGGTCTTTGTGACCTGTTAAGACTTTGTCTTGTGTTGGAAGGTCTTTGTGACCTTGTTAAGACTTTGTCTTGTGCTGGAAGGTCTTTGTGACCTTGTCTTGTGCTGGAAGGTCTTTGTGACCTTGTTAAGACTTTGTCTTGTGCTGGAAGGTCTTTGTGACCTTGTTAAGACTTTGTCTTGTGCTGGAAGGTCTTTGTGACCTTGTTAAGACTTTGTCTTGTGCTGGAAGGTCTTTGTGACCTTGTTAAGACTTTCTCTTGTGCTGGAAGGTCTTTGTGACCTGTTAAGACTTTGTCTTGTGCTAGAAGGTCTTTGTGACCTTGTTAAGACTTTGTCTTGTGCTAGAAGGTCTTTGTGACCTGTTAAGACTTTGTCTTGTGCTGGAAGGTCTTTGTGACCTGTTAAGACTTTGTCTTGTGCTAGAAGGTCTTTGTGACCTTGTTAAGACCTTGTCTTGTGCTGGAAGGTCTTTGTGACCTGTTAAGACTTTGTCTTGTGCTGGAAGGTCTTTGTGACCTGTTAAGACTTTGTCTTGTGCTGGAAGGTCTTTGTGACCTGTTAAGACTTTGTCTTGAGCTGGAAGGTCTTTGTGACCTGTTAAGACTTTGTCTTGTGCTGGAAGGTCTTTGTGACCTGTTAAGACTTTGTCTTGTGCTGGAAGGTCTTTGTGACCTGTTAAGACTTTGTCTTGAGCTGGAAGGTCTTTGTGACCTGTTAAGACTTTGTCTTGAGCTGGAAGGTCTTTGTGACCTGTTAAGACTTTGTCTTGAGCTGGAAGGTCTTTGTGACCTGTTAAGACTTTGTCTTGAGCTGGAAGGTCTTTGTGACCTGTTAAGACTTTGTCTTGAGCTGGAAGGTCTTTGTGACCTGTTAAGACTTTGTCTTGTGCTGGAAGGTCTTTGTGACCTGTTAAGACTTTGTCTTGAGCTGGAAGGTCTTTGTGACCTGTTAAGACTTTGTCTTGTGCTGGAAGGTCTTTGTGACCTGTTAAGACTTTGTCTTGTGCTGGAAGGTCTTTGTGACCTGTTAAGACTTTGTCTTGAGCTGGAAGGTCTTTGTGACCTGTTAAGACTTTGTCTTGAGCTGGAAGGTCTTTGTGACCTGTTAAGACTTTGTCTTGAGCTGGAAGGTCTTTGTGACCTGTTAAGACTTTGTCTTGTGCTGGAAGGTCTTTGTGACCTGTTAAGACTTTGTCTTGAGCTGGAAGGTCTTTGTGACCTGTTAAGACTTTGTCTTGTCCTGGAAGGTCTTTGTGACCTTGTCTTGTGCTGGAAGGTCTTTGTGACCTTGTTAAGACTTTGTCTTGTGCTGGAAGGTCTTTGTGACCTTGTTAAGACTTTGTCTTGTGCTGGAAGGTCTTTGTGACCTTGTTAAGACTTTGTCTTGTGCTGGATGGTCTTTGTGACCTTGTTAAGACTTTGTCTTGTGCTGGAAGGTCTTTGTGACCTTGTCTTGTGCTGGAAGGTCTTTGTGACCTTGTCTTGTGCTGGAAGGTCTTTGTGACCTTGTTAAGACTTTGTCTTGTGCTGGAAGGTCTTTGTGACCTTGTCTTGTGCTGGAAGGTCTTTGTGACCTTGTTAAGACTTTGTCTTGTGCTGGAAGGTCTTTGTGACCTTGTTAAGACTTTGTCTTGTGCTGGAAGGTCTTTGTGACCTGTTAAGACTTTGTCTTGTGTTGGAAGGTCTTTGTGACCTTGTTAAGACTTTGTCTTGTGCTGGAAGGTCTTTGTGACCTTGTCTTGTGCTGGAAGGTCTTTGTGACCTTGTTAAGACTTTGTCTTGTGCTGGAAGGTCTTTGTGACCTTGTTAAGACTTTGTCTTGTGCTGGAAGGTCTTTGTGACCTTGTTAAGACTTTGTCTTGTGCTGGAAGGTCTTTGTGACCTTGTTAAGACTTTCTCTTGTGCTGGAAGGTCTTTGTGACCTGTTAAGACTTTGTCTTGTGCTAGAAGGTCTTTGTGACCTTGTTAAGACTTTGTCTTGTGCTAGAAGGTCTTTGTGACCTGTTAAGACTTTGTCTTGTGCTGGAAGGTCTTTGTGACCTGTTAAGACTTTGTCTTGTGCTAGAAGGTCTTTGTGACCTTGTTAAGACCTTGTCTTGTGCTGGAAGGTCTTTGTGACCTGTTAAGACTTTGTCTTGAGCTGGAAGGTCTTTGTGACCTGTTAAGACTTTGTCTTGTGCTGGAAGGTCTTTGTGACCTGTTAAGACTTTGTCTTGTGCTGGAAGGTCTTTGTGACCTGTTAAGACTTTGTCTTGAGCTGGAAGGTCTTTGTGACCTGTTAAGACTTTGTCTTGAGCTGGAAGGTCTTTGTGACCTGTTAAGACTTTGTCTTGAGCTGGAAGGTCTTTGTGACCTGTTAAGACTTTGTCTTGAGCTGGAAGGTCTTTGTGACCTGTTAAGACTTTGTCTTGAGCTGGAAGGTCTTTGTGACCTGTTAAGACTTTGTCTTGTGCTGGAAGGTCTTTGTGACCTGTTAAGACTTTGTCTTGAGCTGGAAGGTCTTTGTGACCTGTTAAGACTTTGTCTTGTGCTGGAAGGTCTTTGTGACCTGTTAAGACTTTGTCTTGTGCTGGAAGGTCTTTGTGACCTGTTAAGACTTTGTCTTGAGCTGGAAGGTCTTTGTGACCTGTTAAGACTTTGTCTTGAGCTGGAAGGTCTTTGTGACCTGTTAAGACTTTGTCTTGAGCTGGAAGGTCTTTGTGACCTGTTAAGACTTTGTCTTGTGCTGGAAGGTCTTTGTGACCTGTTAAGACTTTGTCTTGAGCTGGAAGGTCTTTGTGACCTGTTAAGACTTTGTCTTGTCCTGGAAGGTCTTTGTGACCTTGTCTTGTGCTGGAAGGTCTTTGTGACCTTGTTAAGACTTTGTCTTGTGCTGGAAGGTCTTTGTGACCTTGTTAAGACTTTGTCTTGTGCTGGAAGGTCTTTGTGACCTTGTTAAGACTTTGTCTTGTGCTGGATGGTCTTTGTGACCTTGTTAAGACTTTGTCTTGTGCTGGAAGGTCTTTGTGACCTTGTCTTGTGCTGGAAGGTCTTTGTGACCTTGTCTTGTGCTGGAAGGTCTTTGTGACCTTGTTAAGACTTTGTCTTGTGCTGGAAGGTCTTTGTGACCTTGTCTTGTGCTGGAAGGTCTTTGTGACCTTGTTAAGACTTTGTCTTGTGCTGGAAGGTCTTTGTGACCTTGTTAAGACTTTGTCTTGTGCTGGAAGGTCTTTGTGACCTGTTAAGACTTTGTCTTGTGTTGGAAGGTCTTTGTGACCTTGTTAAGACTTTGTCTTGTGCTGGAAGGTCTTTGTGACCTTGTCTTGTGCTGGAAGGTCTTTGTGACCTTGTTAAGACTTTGTCTTGTGCTGGAAGGTCTTTGTGACCTTGTTAAGACTTTGTCTTGTGCTGGAAGGTCTTTGTGACCTTGTTAAGACTTTGTCTTGTGCTGGAAGGTCTTTGTGACCTTGTTAAGACTTTGTCTTGTGCTGGAAGGTCTTTGTGACCTTGTTAAGACTTTCTCTTGTGCTGGAAGGTCTTTGTGACCTGTTAAGACTTTGTCTTGTGCTAGAAGGTCTTTGTGACCTTGTTAAGACTTTGTCTTGTGCTAGAAGGTCTTTGTGACCTGTTAAGACTTTGTCTTGTGCTGGAAGGTCTTTGTGACCTGTTAAGACTTTGTCTTGTGCTAGAAGGTCTTTGTGACCTTGTTAAGACCTTGTCTTGTGCTGGAAGGTCTTTGTGACCTGTTAAGACTTTGTCTTGTGCTGGAAGGTCTTTGTGACCTGTTAAGACTTTGTCTTGTGCTGGAAGGTCTTTGTGACCTGTTAAGACTTTGTCTTGTGCTGGAAGGTCTTTGTGACCTGTTGACTTTTCTTAGTAAAAGGGCTTTGGACCTGTTAAGATTTTCTTGTGCTGGAAGGGCTTTATGTTAAAAACTTTTTCTTGTGCTGGAAGTGACCTTAAACTTGTCTTGTGCTAAAATCGTGACCTGTTAAGACTTTTTTGAGCTGGAAGTCTTTTTTACCTGTTAAGACTTTTGTTTTACTAAGGTCTTTGTGACCTGTTGGGTTTTCTTGACGGGGGTCTTTTTGGATTTAAGACTTTTTTGTGCTGGAAAGGGGGTTTGTGCCAAAACTTTTTCTTTTCAAGTCTTTGGACCTGTTAAGACTTTTTTGGGTAAGGCGGTTTTTTAAGACTTTTTCTTGTGTGGGAAACCCGGGCCTTTTTAAATTTTCTTGTGCTGGAAGGTCTTTTGACCTGTTGGGACTTTTTTTGTTAGGAAAGATGATTTTCAGGGGTTGTTTCTGGTAACCTTAAAAGTTAACTTCCGGGCTTGGGACCCCGGTGTCACCCCCATGTCACCCCCATGGGGTTTACCCCCATGGTGTCCCCGCCATGGTGTCACCGCCTGGTGTACCGCCATGTGCCCCCACCATGGTGTCACCCCCATGGTTCCCCCCTGTCACCCCCATGTGTCCCCGCCCCTGGTGTCCCCGGTCACCCTGCGGCACCGCCGGTTCACCGCGGGTCACCCCGGTTCCCCCCCCGGGGTCCCCCTTTTGGGGTCACCGCCATGGTGTCCCGCCATGGTGTCACCCCCCGGGGTCACCGCCATGGTGTCGCTTTTTCCCCGTGGTTTTTCCCCCCCGGTGTCCCCCCTGGGGTCACCCCCATGGGTACCGCCATGGTGTCCCCCCCCCTGGAGCGGGCCCGCCAGGTGTCACCGCCGAGGTCCCGCCATGGTGTCCCCCCATTTGCCTGGTGTCCCATTTGGGGTCACCGCCATGGTTCACCGTGGGGTCACCCCATGTGTCCCCCCATTATCACTTGGTGTCCCCCCCCTGGTGTCACCCGCCGGGGGTCACCGCCTGGGTCCCCCCGCCATGGTGTCACCTGCCTGGTGTCACCCCCATGGTTACCCCCGGCTGGTGTCACCCCTGGTGTCACCCCCCATGGTGTCCCCCGCCATGGGGTCACCCCCTGGTGTCCCCCCGCCCTGGGGTCCCCCGGGTTTACCCCAAGGGTTACCCCCCCAATTTCCCGCCAGGTGTCACCCGCCATGGTGTCACCCGCCGAAGTCCCGCCGGGGCCCCTTTTCCCCGCCATGGTCCCCCCCCATGGTGTCACCGCCTGGTACCGCCCCTTTTTCCCCCCCTGGGGTCACCCGCCTGGTGTCACCCGCCATGGTGCCCGCCGGTGTCACCCGCCGGGGGTTTACCCCCTGGGTTACCGCCATGGGTCACCCGCCATGGTGTCACCCGCCATGGGTCACCCCCCGGGGTGTCCCCGCCATGGTGTCCCGCCATGGTGCACCGCCATGGTTCACCCCCGGTGTCCCGCCAGGGGGTTCCCGCCCGGTTAAGCCATGGGGTCACCGCCGCGTTAGCCGGGCCCCCCGGGTTTTTCCCGCCATTGTCCCTGCCGGGGTGTCCACGCCATGTGTCACCTGCATGGTGTCACCCCGCCGGGGTCCCCGCCTGGTGTCACCTGCCCGGTGTCACCGCCGGTGTCACCCCCCATGGTGTCACCCGCCATGGTTCACCCGCCGGTGTCCCCCGCCATTGTCACCCCCCATGGTGTCACCCCCAGGTGTCACCCCCCATGGTGTCACCCGCCTGGGGTTTCCCCCCAAAAGTCACCCCCCATGGTGTCACCCCGCCGCCCGGGGGTTTACCGCCATGGTTCCCCCCTGGGGTCACCCGCCTGGTGTCACCCCCCCATGGTGTCACCCGCCGGTTCCCCCCATGGTGTCACCCCCATGGTGTCACCCCCTGGGGTCCCCCAAATTTTCACCCCCCGGTTTTCTGCTTGGGGTCCCCCCCGGGTGCTCCCGCCATGGGTTCACCGCCATGGTGTCACCGCCCGGTGTCGCCTGGGGTCACCCCCCCGCCATGGTGTCCCCCCGGGTGTCACCGTGTGTCACCTGCCATGGTGTCCCCCATGGTGTCCCCCCATGGTGTCACCCCCATGGTTCACCTGCCGGGGTCAATTTCTCCCCATGGGGTCACCCCTTTTCCACCCGCCCGTGTCCCCCGCCATGGTGTCCCCGCCGGGGTCCCGCCATGGTTCACCGCCAGGGTTTACCCCGCCCGGGGTCACCCGTGGTGTCACCCCATGTCACCCGCCATGGGTCCCCCCCATTTCACCCGTGGGGTCACCCCCCCCTGGGGTCCCCAAGGGGTCACCCCCCCATGGTGTCCCCCCCTGGGTGCACCGGGTGTCACCCCCATGGGGTCACCTGCCATGTCCCGCCCGGGTGTCACCCCCGGTGTCACCCCCGGGTGTCCCTCCATGGTGTCACCCCCCAGGTCACCGCCTGGGGTCCCCCCTGGTGTCACCCCCATGGGCTTTTTCCGTTCCCGCCCCTGGTTCCCCCCCGGGGGGTCACCTGCCGGGTGTCCCCCATGGGGTTAACATGGGGGAAACCCGCCATGGGGTCACCCCCCCTGGGGCACCCATGGGCCACCCGCATGGTGTCCCCCCATGGTGTCCTGCCCTGGTGTCACCCCATGGGTCCCCGCCATGGTGCCCCGCCATGGTTCACCGCCCGGTGTCACCCGCCATGGTGTCACCCCTGGTGTCCCCCCATGATGTCACCGCCATGGGTCCCGCCATGGGTCACCCCGGTGCCCGCCAGGTGTCACCGCCATCTCCCTCCCTGGGTTCACCCCTTGCCCCCCCATGGTGTCCCCGCCATGGTGTCACCTGCCGGTGTCACCGATGGTTCCGCCATGGTGTCACCCCCCCTGGCACCGCCAGGTTCCCCGCCATGGTGTCCCCCCTGGTGTCCCGCCATGGTGTCACCTGCCTGTGTCACCTGCTGGGCCCCCCATGGTGTCACCTGCCATGGGTTTACCCGCCATGGTGTCACCTGCCGGTGTCACCCCTGGGCCCGCCTGGGGTTCACTGCGGTGTCCCGCCTGGTGTCCCCCCATGGGGTTTACCCGCCGGGTCCCCCGTCTTTTCCCAGACGGTCCCCCCTACCCCCCCATCACTCCCCCCCATCACTAATCCATCACTGACCACCTCCATCACTGACCACCCCCATACTCCATCCCCTCCCCCACCACCCAATGCCACCCCTCACTAACCACTCATCACTAACCCCACCCCTTCTGACCCCCCCTCTGACCACCATCCATCAACCACCACTCATCAGTCCCACCCATCACGGAACCCCATCACTAACCCCCCCCATCACTGCCATCACCCCACTGACCCCCACCCATCACTGCTACCCCCAATCACTGAAACCCCCCATCACTGACCCCCACCCATCACTGCCCCCCTCATCCGCCACCACCCCAACCACCACCCACATAAACCCCCAACACTGACCACCATCCATCACTGACCACCACCTCATTCCATCACCCCTCACGGACCACAACTCATCATGCCACCACCCCTCACTGACCATCACCCATCATGAAACCATCCTGACTACCACCAATCCCTAAACCACCCCTCACTGAACCCCAAACCGCCACACCCCCATCACTGAAACCCCCCATCCGCCCCCCTCATCACTGACCACCACCCCTCATGACCACCACCCCACCATAACCCCATCACTGACCACCCCCATCACTGCCCCACCCCATCTTGCCCTCACCCATCCCGACCACCACCCCCCACTGACCACCACTCATCACGATCATCACTCATCACTGACCCCCAAAACCCCCACCCTCACTACACACCCCCTCACTGATCCACCCATCACTGACACCACCATCACTTACCACCACCCCCTCAACCACCACCCATTACCCCCACCCTAAACCAACCCCTCACGCCCCCCATCGCCCCCCCTCCCCAACCCATCACGCCACCCCCATCACTGACCACCACTCATCACGTTCCCCCCCCCTGCCCCCCCATCACTTTCCCCCTCGACCATCACCATCAGACCCCCCCCATCCGAAAATCACACTGATCATCACCCACTGCCACCCCCATCCCGACCACCACTCATCCACCACCACCCCACTGACCACCACCCCTCTGACCCACCTCAGAACCACTCATCACGACCAACTCCCCTGCACCCCCATCACTACCCCCCATCCTGAACCCCCATCCGACCCCCATCATCACTGACCACCCCCCCATCATGACCACCACCCATCACGACCCTCGCCCCTCACGACCACCACTCACAACCACCATCACTGACCACCCCTCATCACTGACCCTCCACACTGACCACCATCAGACCATCACCCATCACTGACCATCGCCCCTCACGACCACCACCCACTGACCACCCCATCCCGCCACCCCATCACCCCACCACCCCTCCGACCACCACCCCTCCCGACCACCACCCATCCGCCATCCAACATGACCATCACCCTGACCTTTACCCATCACGACCACCCCCCATCCCCTTTTACCACCACCCCTCACTGAAACCCCCCATCACGAAACCCCCTCACTGACCCCCTCATCACTGACCACCACCCCTCCCGACCACCCCATCACGACCACCACCCCTCCCAACCACCATCACTGACCACCACCCATCACTGACCACCACCCATCACCACCAACCCCTCACACCACCACCCATCACTGACCACCACCATCCGACCATCACCATCACACCACCACCCATCACTGACCACCCCATCACGACCACCACCTCCCGACCACCACCCCTCATGACCACCACCCCTCCCGCCACCACCCCTCTGAAAACCCCCCTCACTGCTCACCCCATCACTGACCCCACCCATCACTGACCATCACCCCACTGCCACCCCCCCTCACTGACCACCACCCATCCCACCATCACCTCACTGACCCCCACCCCTCACGCCATCACCCCTCACTGACCACCACCCCCTCACTGACCATCACCCATACGACCACCCCCCATCATGCCCTCACCATCACAACCACCCCATCACTGACCACCCATCACTGACCACCACCCTCTTAAATCATGATGCCTTTTTAATATTTAATTTTAAATAATAAATATTCAAATCCCCAATGGGGAAAAAAGTCCTTTGCTCCCTTTTTTATCAAAAAGGGTTATTTTCCCTATTTGTAAACCCAAATGTACCTGTTTTTTCCCCTTTTCCCACTCCCTGGGGAGGGGCTGACCCCCCCCACCGGTGCAGGGGCCCACCCCCCACCACCTCAGGGGCACCCCCTCACCTTTGGGGATTTTAAACCCCCCCTGGGAGTGACTGCCCCCACTTTGGGGGCTGACCCACCACTCCTGGTGGTGACTGACCCCCCCCACCTGGGGCCGGACTGACCACACCACCTGGTGAGTGGCCCCCCACCACCTGGGCGGGGGCTGCCCCCCCGGGGGAGACCCACCACCCCGGGTGGCCCCCCACCCCCCCCGGTGGGACACCCCCCACCACCCGGGGACACCCCCCTCCCCGGTGAGTGACACCCCCCCCACCTGGTGCGGGGCACCCCCACCCACCCTTTGGCCCAACCACTCACCTGGGGGGTACCCCCACCCCGTTGGGTTCCCTTTGGGGGCCCCCCCCCACCTGGGGGAGGACACCCCCCCCACCTGGGTTGGGACACCCCCCCCTTCAAAAATTTTCCCCGGTGGACAACCCCACCTTTGGGGGTAGACCCCCCACTCACCTGGGTTATACCCAACCCCCTGGTGAGACTGACCCCCCCCCTTTAAGGGGGCGACCCCCCACCTGGGTGGACGACCCCCCCCTCCCTGTTTGGGTGCCCCCCCTCACCTGGGTGGGACTGACCCCCCACTACCTGGTGTAGGACGACCCCCCACTCACCCCGGGTTTGGGGGCTGACCCACCACTACCTGGTGTAGGGACTGACCCCCTCACCTGGTGTGTTGACCCACCACTCACCTGGTGGGGACTGACCCCCCACCACCGATGGGACTGACCCGCCCTCCCTGGTGTAGTGATGACCCCCCATCCCCGGGTAGGGCTGACCCCCCACCACCGGTGAGTGACTGACCCCTCCACCCCACCTGGGGGGAGGACTGCCCACCACTCCCTGGTTGGGTGACCGCCACTCCCCGGTGTATTTACCCCCCACTACCTGGGGTGGCGACCCACCACTCCCTGGTGTGGAAAGACCCCCCCCGGTGGGTGCCCCCCCACCTGGTGTAGGCTGACCCACCACTCACCTGGTTGGGGGCAAAACTCACCGGTGTAGGTGCCCCCCACCACCGGTGTAGTGACGGCCACCCCCACCTGGGGTTTAAAAAACCCCCCCTCACCTGGTGTGGGGAAATGACCCACCACCACCCGTGCAGGGGGCTGACCCCCCACCACCTGGTGACAATGTTAATAGTTACGCGTCACAGATGTGTTTTGATGCCTGTGAATGTCTGTGATGCTGAATCCTGCTTGCGAAACCTGTTGGAATCCCGGGAATCCTGCTGTGCGTCCTGCTTGCGAAAGCCTTTTGCTGAAAACCTTCGGCTGAAACTTTTTTGGGGCTGAATCCGCCATCCCGACGCGTGAAACCTGCTTCGAAACCCCGGAATCGCTTTTTCTTACGTGCTGAATCGTGCTATGCGATCCTGATGTGCTGAATCCCGTTGAATCTTTTGCTGAATCCCCAGTGAATCCCTTGTTGAAACCCCGCTGTGCTGAAACCCGCCGTGCTGAATCCTCCATCGAAACTTGCATCGAATCCGCTGTTAAACCCCTATGCTGAAACCCTGTGCTGAATCCTGTTTGGGTGACTTATGCTGAATCCTGCTGTGCTGAGTTCTGTGCGAACTTTTATTAATGCACATCTAATCATGCTGTGCGAATAGTTATGCTGAATCTTTATGCTGAATCCCCTTTCTGAATCCTGCTGTCTGAATCCGCTTTGTGAAACCGCTATGCAATCCCGCATGCTGAATCCCCCATTTGAAACCGCTGTTAATCCCGCATGCTGAATCCTGCGTCAATTCTGCTTTGCAAACCAGCGTGCTGAATCCTGCTACGAAACCCATGCCGAATCCTTTTTTGTTGAATCCTGCCTGAATCCCCCTATGCGGTCCGCGTGCTGAATCCGCATGCGAAACCTGCGTGGAGTCCTGCTGTCTGAACCCGCTTGCTGAATCCTGCATGCTGAATCCCCCTGTGCTAAATCCTCTGTGGAAACCTGCTTCGGAAAACCCGCTATGCTGAATCTTGTGCGAAACCGTTGTTCTTTCTATGTGGTCCGCGTGATGGGTCCCTGCTGAAACCTTATCTGAATCCCGCCTGCCCCCCTTTCTTCCGCTGTGCCAATCCCGTATTGGGGAACCGCTGTTAATCCTGCGTGCGAATCCCGCCCTGCTGAATCCCTATCTGAATCCTTCGAATTCGCTGGTTCGCGGGAATCCTGCCTGGAACCCTGCTAATCCCCCTCTGAATCCCTTTGCTGAATCCTGATGTGCGAATCCTGCTGGCTGCCCCGCCTGACTTCCCGCTGTGCGGTCCTCGTTTTAATCCATGCTGAATCCGCCGCTGAAACCGCTGTGCTGATCGCCCTACTGAATTTGCCGCGAACCCCTTTCCCCAAACCGCTTCAATCCGGTCTGGAAACCCCTCTGGCTGCCCCTAAATCTTTTTCTGCCCGTATCGAAACTGGTGAATCTGGCCGACCCAAATCGATCCCGCCGTGGAATCCCGCGTGAATCCCCCTGAATCCCTTTCTGCCCTTGGGCCGATGCGGTCCCGTTGTGCTGAACCCGTTGCTGGATCGCATCGTTGCTTGGAAACCTGTTTGTGTCCCCCGTTCGGCGGGCTGAATCCCGCGTCTGAATCCCGCTGTGCGAACTATGCTGAATCCTGCCTGCTGAATCCGGCAATCCCCTTGCTAATCCGCTGGCTGTTCCCCCGTGAAACCTGGGTAAACTGCCTTTCCGAATCCTGCGTGCGGCTGTGCTTTTAACCCCGCTTTCTTAAACCCCTTTGCCGTTTTTGAACCCGCTTTTTAATCCGTGGCCGCCCGTGGGTCGCGTTAATTTGCGTGCTGGAAACTGCCCTTTAACAGGATCTGCGGCGAAACTCTATCTGAATCCTGCTGTGCTAATCCTGCTGTGCTGAATCCTGCTGTGCTCAATCCTGCTGTGCTGAAACCTCTTGTGGACCCTAGAGCAGTTATGGGTTTTAAAATAATTTTTAAAGGACCCCCCCCCCAAAGGGCCAAAATCCTGGATCCTCCCCCGGAATGTCCTGTTTCCTCCCAAATGGATAACCGACCTTCCTCCACAATGGAAAAGTCCCGGGGCTTCCCCCCCTAAAAGCGTCACGGCCTTCCCCCCAATGGCTTTCAATTTTCCCTCCCCAATGGCGGGGGTCACGTGACCTCCCCTCCCCACAATGGCTAAGTCCGGGCCATCCCTCCCCACAATGGCAATAAGTCCTGTGACCTCCTCCCCTGGCAAAAAACCGTGCCCTCCTCCCCCAAAAGGCAAAAGCCGGACCCCCCCTAATGGCAATAAGTCGTGGACCCCCCCCCCCTGGCAAAATTTCCCGTGACCCCCACCAAGGTAAAAACCTGTTTCCTCCCCCCAATGGTAAGTCACTGTATTTCCCCCCACTGGCAAGTCACTGTGACCCCCTCCCCTGGCAATAAATCCTGTGACCCTCCCTCCCCCTGGCAATAATCCAAATCCTCCCTGGAATAAGTCACTGTGACCATCCCTCCCCCCAATGGCAATAAGTCCTTGACCTTCCCCCCCCCAAGGTCCCGGGCCATTCCCCCCCCCACAATGGCAATAAGTCCTGGAAACCCTTTCCCCCCCCACAATGGCTAATCCTGGACCATCCCCCCCCCACAAAGAAAAGTCCGGGCCTCCCCTCCCCAAAATGGCATGTCCCTGTGTCCCCCCCAAAATGGAAAATCCTGGCCCTCCCTCCCCCCTGGGGCAGGGGGCCCCCTCCTCCCTAAAGGCAAAAATCCCCCCGGCCTCCCTCCCCCAAAAGGCAATGGGTTTTTACCATCCTCCCCCAAAAGGTAAAACACGGCCCCCTCCCCCAAAAGGAAAAGTCACTGTGACCATCCCCCAAATGGAAAAATCCTGTGACCATCCCCCCCCAATTTAATAAGTCAGGGCCATCCCTCCCCCCGGCAATAAGTCCCGGACCTTCCCCTACAATGGCAAAAGTCACTGTGACCTTCCCTCCATACAATGGCAATAAGTCCCCGTGACCTTCCCCCCCCCACAAGGAAAAGTCTTGGGTCCTCCCCACGGCAAAAACACTTGACTTCCCTCCCCATGGGCAAAGTCACTGTGACCTCCCCCCCCCACGGCAAAAGTCACTGTGACCCTCCCCTCCCCTGGCTGTGTGATCCCCCCCTCACAACAATTTTGTGACCTCCCTCCCCTTCGAGCACTGTGACCTTCCCTCCCCAATGGCAAAAGGCCGTGCCCCCCTCCCCCAAAGCAAAAATCCTGTGCCCTTTCCCCCCCCAATGGCAAAGTCTTGGCTTCCTCCCTGGGGAAAATCACTTTTTCCCTCCCCATGGCAAAAGTCACTTGACCCCCTCCCCCCAATGGCAAAGAGTCACTGTGACCTCCCCCCACAATGGCAATAAGTCACCGGGCTATCCCTCCCCACATGGGCAATAAGTCCTGTGACCTCCCCCCCAATGGAAAAAGTCCTGTACCTCCCCCGGCCAAGGGCACTGACCCCCCCTCCACAAAAAAGTCATGTTCCCCCCAATGGGAAAAGTCATGAGACCTTCCTCCCCCCAATACAAAGTCCTGTGACCCCCCTCCCCACAATAGAATAAGTCCTTGACCCCCCCTCCCAAATGGCAATGTCATTGACCTTCCCCCCCCCAACAATGGGGGCCTTTACCCCCCCCACAATGGCAATGTAGTGCCCTTTCCCTCCCCAAATAATACTGGCCTCCCCCCCCCAAAAGGAAAAAGTCCCCTCCCCAATGAAATCTGTATTCCCCCATTCTAAATCACTGTGTTCCCCCCCACAATGGGAATAATCACTTGATTTTCCTCCCCCAATGGAATAAATCATTGGGCCATCCCTCCCCAATGGGCCCCCTGTGCCCCCCCTCCCCCCTGGCAATAAGTCATGTGACCCCCCCCCCAAATGGGAAAGTCACGGAATCCCTCCCATGGGCAATAAGCCCTTTTACCCCCTCCCCCCAATGGCAATAAGTCACACCCCCCTCCCCAATGGACACTGGATCCCCCCCCTGTTTGGCATGGCCTCCTCCCCTGGCAAATAAGTCCCGTGACCCCCCCTCCCCCCAAAAGGATA